>NC_077228.1:25367086-25482086 GCF_027887165.1 Monodelphis domestica
ATCCTTCTAACAATTATACATAGTCAAGCAAAACAAATTCCAGGATTGGGCATGTCCAAATATGTTTCATTCTGCATATTAATCCATCACCTCTTTGTCATAAGATGATAACACTTTTCATCATGGCTGGTCATTGCATTGATTAGTGTTCTTCAAGGCTTCCAAAATCATTCATTTTACAGTACTGACATTACAGCATAAACTGTTCTAATTCTTTTCACTTCCACTGTGTTTGCAAATCTTCCAAGCATTCTCTGAAATTGTCTGTCTCTACATTCCTTTTTATTCCAATCCATTCATATTCCATATCCAAGAATATTCCAATCCATTCATATACCATAATCTATCCAGCCATTCCTCCACTGATGCCTCCCCCTTCATTTTCCAGTTCTTTTTTGTATATAGACCCTCTTCCTTTTTCTTTGATCTCCTTGTAGCATAGGCCTAGTAGTAGAATCACTCAGTGAACTTTCGGGGCACAGTTCCAAACTATTTTCCAGAATGATGGGACCAGTTTGTAATTCCTCCTACAGTGTGCTAAGGCACCTGTTTTCCCACAGCACCTCCAGCAGTTGTCATTTTCAGTTTTTTTCTCCATTTTGTCAACCTGCTGAATACGACCTCAGAATTGTTTTAATTTGTCCTTTTCTAATTATTACTGATTTGGAGCATTGTTTTCATATGATTGGTGATGGCTTGATTTCTTCCCTTTAGAACCTCTTCTTCATTTCATTTGGCAAATGATAGAATGAGCAATGGCTCTAATTCCCATGAATTTGAACCACTTCATATATATCTTGGAAATGAAATCTTTTAGAGAAACTTGCTGGAAACATTTTTCTTTTACTTAGAATAAATACAAATATAAGAGGGGGATTGGTTATAGAGAACACAGCCCTTCTAAACCTAATGTGAGCCTCACATGGACTTTTGTATGCATACCCAGGGATGACTTTTTCTAATCTTCTGGTGAAATAGGTCTTTGATTGACAGCTAAGGACGATGAGTATTCAAAAAGTATCCTGCAGACAAGGTAAACCCCTCTCTCAGTCTTTCTTGGGTGGCTGTGTGTGAGCAAGGAGCCAAAGACTGCTGCATGGCTCTGTATGAGGAGAGAGAGAGCACGTGTCCAGGGCCATCTTTCCCCCACCCAGCCTAAAGTGAAGTCATGGCACCCAGAGCCTCACTGTTACTTTGGTCACTTCTGTGCTTGCTGCCTTTAGGAACGAGGACTAGAGACAAGACAGACTGGGCTGTGATGGTGTAAGCTCCCAATAGTCAAAGAGGGACTCGACAGAGGTCCTTTAATGATGGTCCATGCCATTTTGTAGAAAGTTGGGCCCAGTGAGCAGAGCAGCCCTGCACAACCAGCCTTACTCAGGCATGTAATAGATTGGGAGGGGCCAAAAAGAAGAAAATTGTCCATTGGGTATGGACCACTCAGAAGTGAAATTGGTTGGGTCAAGTGTTCTCTAAACAACTGCTTTAAGCCTGAGCTCACTCTTCCCAGGGACAGAGGTAGTAAAGGAAATAGTGATCGTGGAAACTAAGAGGAAATGTTTAAGTGTCTGCCTTGCCATATTTTCTCAGTAAAAATCTCTTTGTAAAAACTAATTGAGGACATCCGGGTGTGGAGCCAAAATGTAGGACTAACTAGAATAGCAACACTGTTTCACCAATGAAAATCCTCTCCAACCTAGAGTAAAATATTGCTACAAAATGAATACAGGAGTGAAAAAATCAACAAGGACACAGAGTGAAAAAATCTTAAAAAAAAAAAAGAAAAACCCAAAAGGTAGGCAGAGACCATCTGGGGAACTGAGGTGAGAGGAAAACAGAGCTAACAGGAGGCATAGCAGTGAGTGAAGACAAGCCAAGAGCAAACCACCCCCCACACACATCTGCTCTCAAAGGTTCCAAACTTTAGTTCTAACTAACAGTCAGACCCTGAGATCCTGTGGGGAAAAATAGTGGTCCAAGCCAACTCATTCCCCTTGAAATTTCAAACCTGTGGAGAAGTCCAGAGTTTCTGCCCAGGGTAATCTGGGTTGAAGGGGGATGATCCATTTGGGCCCATAAAGAAGCCAGGAATCCCAGTCTGGGCTTGGGATGAGAACAAATCTATGGTTTGGGGTGAGCACATAGCTCTCAGGGGGAGCTTCCCCGGGATCTTTTTGCTCAAAACTAAAAGTTTTGCCCTCCAGATCAGGGCAATCAAGGGTGTACCTGATTGAATCAAGAACACAGTGAGACCAAAAACTTGAGCCTGTGCCTGGAGCTAGAACTCCATCAGACCCTGACCTGATCAAGTTCAGACTGAGATCAAAAGCTTACACCCAAGCCTGTGGAAAGTCTTTAAGCCATCAGCATCTCAAATGTCAATTGAATCAACAGGGCTCTAAGAGCTCTCAGCCCTCAGACCATCTGATAAACTAGTAACAACTCAGAAAATAAGACAAAAATAGCATCAAGGAAGGACTGAAGTTTAAGAAGGTATCCCCAACTTCCCAGAAAACAGAGCCTACCTATAATTAGATAGGAAAATGAGTAAACAACCAAAAATGCACCTAAATTTAAAGAATTTTTATGGAGACAAAGAGCAAGGTGCAGACACAAAAGGGGACAGTGAAAGCAAAGGAAACACATGCAAAATCCAAAAGAAAAATATGGATTGGACACAGAGTCTGAAAGAGCTAAAAAGAAAAGACTTCAAAAAACAATTAAGAGAGGTAGAGGAAAAGTGGGGAAGAGAAATAAAAGAGATGCAAGAAGAAAGGAAAATAATGCGAGAAGAAATGAAAGTGATGCAAGAAGAAATGGGCCAATTGAAAAGGAAGAACCAAGAACTGACAGAGGAAAACCAGGTCTTAAAAATCATAACTGACCATCTAGAAACTAATGATTCATGAGAAATCAAGAAACAATAAAGCAGTATCAAAGGAATGAAAACAGAGAGGAAAACATGACATATCTTACTGAAAAAACAACTAACTTAGAAAATAGATCTAGGAGAGACAATATGAGAATTATTGGACTACCTGAAAACCATGATAAAGAAAAAACCTTGGATATCATGTTACATGAAATTATCAAAAATAACTGCCCAGAGACCCTTGAACAAGAAAATAAAATTGAAATTGAAAGAATTCACCAATCACCTCCAGAAAGAAATCCTCAATTGACAACTTCCAGGAATGTAATAGCTAAATTCAAGAGCCACTAAGCCAGGAAAAAAGACTTCAAGCAGCAAGAAAAACATATTCAAATACCATGGAGGCATAATCAGGATCACACAGTACTAAAGGATCATAAGGCATGGAATATGATATTCAGGAAGGCAAAAGATTTGGGTTTACAACCCAGAGTCACCTATTTAGCAAAACTGAATATATTCCTTCAGAGAAAAATGGTTCAATAAGCTAGAAGATTTCCAAGCATTCCTGAGGAATAAGCCATACCTAAACAAAAAATCTGAAGGCCAAATATGAGACACAAGAGAAGCCCAGAAAGATAAATAAGAAAGAGAAAATTTAAGGGATTCATTAAGGTAAAAATGTTTTTATGTCTAATGGAAAGAGAATTTCTGTAATTCTCAAAAAATTACCCCTTAGTAGAGAAGATAAAAAGAATTGATTCAGAAAGAGGGTGGAAAAGTAAGATGATTATGATAATATGTATATGATGATATAATGTATATGTAAATGTGATGATATGGAATGATATGTATGCCTATGAATGACATGTAAAAATCAATCAAGGGCTGAGAGGATTGCACTGAGAGAAAAGGGAAGGAAGAGATAGAATGGGGTAAATTATATAACATAAAGAGGTGAGAAAAATCAATACAGAGAGGAGAGGATAAGGGTGGGGACAGGCAATGCTTAAACTCTATTCTCATTGTAACTGGCTCAGAGAGGGAAAAATAAGTAATAAAAAAGGGAAGAAACTAATTGATATTAATAAGTTGAACAATACTTCTGGGCTAAGTATTTGTAGGTAAGTAGGGCAGTGAAGAGAGCCCTGAACCTGGAGTCAAACATTTACTAGCTGTGTGACCCTGGGCAAGTCACTTCACTTCAGTTTGCCTCAGTTTGCTCATCTGGAAAACAGGGATAATGCTATTACTTAACTTTAAGGGTTGTATGAATCAAATGAGATATTTGTAAAGTGCTTTGCAAATTTTCAAATGTTTTAGGAATGCTACTAGCTAGTAGTACTACTAGCTAGTAGTAATAGTAGTACTAGTAATAGTAGTAGTGACTGATATTGGAGAAAAAATTCTGGAGACTCAAGTCAATATCACCAGAAAAAACACCCAACTTCTCAGGACCCTAAGGAGGTATGTAACCAGCTATGATTCTTTTGAAGACCCAATGCATTAGTGTGAGTGTGAGTTGGGGAAAAATTCCCCAGAGCTTACAAAGGCCCAAAGTGATTTTTATGCTAAAAGAAGGCCCCAGTGGATCAGAACTCCAGTTTAGGGCTGGAAAAGTTCTTCAAATGCATCTAATCTAATCCTCTTATTTTACAGAGGAGGAAACTGAAGACCATAAAGGCTGGTGGTCAGTGGTAGAGATAGGCTTTGAAACCAGGATGCCTGACTCAAAGGCTTTCTCCTGAATGACACAGTAGTAGTAGATCTCAGTATATCTCAGTGTAAATGGGATTAATGTAGAATCACTTCAGACTTATAGACACACACATATCTTTTATGACTGCCATGAGTTTTCCCCAGGCTTAAATTCCCTTGAATGATCATTTATTTCTCAGTGAATCAAAATATGTCCAATTCAATGACTATTTATTGCCTACTGTGTGCTCAGAGCTAGGAATACCTTGTAAGGTTTAAATTTAGGGTTTTATGCTAAATATGAGTTATAAAGTAATATTGTGATCACTGATTTTAAAATATTGTAGCTTAAGTCAAAATGACTTTTAGCAGCTTTGTTTACAAGAAATGGAAAGAGTGAAAATGGAAAAATGTAGATAGAGACAGATTTTAACAAATCTACCAGTCCTTCTCCAATGAAGTCAGGCTTTGTCCAGGCAGGGGCTTCCCCAAGTCCCTTGTCTCAACATGGATTTCCCAGTAATCCTAAGCTAGAAGTCCCAGGGATGTCTTCAGTTAGAGTTCATCCAACACAGCCTTCTCCAAAGCCAAGGTAGGAATCTCAATCACTCACCCAGCAAACTGATACAGGATTCAGGGGAAAAGTCTCCTCCAAGCCAAGGCAGTGATCTCAGCCACTCACTCCAAACACCAGGAAAGAATCTCCAGAACCAATTTCTCCAAATGCCAGGAAGGAAAGACCCCTAGACCATGCTGGTCTATTCTTTTATGCACCTCTTTTCCATATCACTTCCTGTCACTCTCCCTTCTTCACAGAAACCAATGGCAGTCTTTCAATTTGCCTAGCACTGCCCAAGAAGGGGGGACAGTGGCCTTTGGAGGTGTGAGTTTATTCTGGTAAGTGATTCCTGAATTCTCATACTTAGTGGTAAGTAGGGGTACTTTAAGTTCTTGATTTGATTAGCTAAAATAGACAAGGGAAGAGTTAATACTATCTTTACAATTCTCCCTGTGATTCTTTGGGAGACTAGTCTCCCTAATGAATAATTTAACATAACTAGCTTATACTTCTAAAGATCTTCTACCTAAAGATGCATACAATATTGCACTTTCTAAGAGGAAACTACAATAGTTGGAGATAAGAGAAAGAAAGGAGAGAGAGCAAAACGAATGTTTGCTAGGCGCATTCACAAAAGTCCAATTGGGGGCATTCCCCTTTGGCATAAGAATTTACATTCATAATAAATGATATGTTCAACTCAAGTCAGTTCAGTCAATTACATGCCAAAGTTCATTCTGGATATTCTGATGCAGTGTAGGTTTCTTTATGGAACTTTCTCCAAACAGTTCACTTTCTCAATTTGAGGAGTTAGCAAGCTTCTTTTCCTGAAATTTCTCTCAAAAATTTTTAAATATTATAGTTTATGAAAATTATGTAATCCCCCCTGAGGAGGGTGTTGACCAACACCTGGATCAACTCAGGATACATGGTTGAGTTATGGGCTATATGAATCGTGTCAAAAGAAAAACCAAAAACATATAAAAGAAAAACACAGAAGAAAAAAATTAAATTTGGGGAGAAAAAATCAAAATCAAAATACCAAAATCTATGTATATAAAAAATTATCAGTTATTTGCAGATGTTCAAAAGGTGTGTAAACCAAAGGGTGCCCACCAAAAGCTTTGCCATGAAAGGCATGTTGCTTATATGCTTGACAGATGGGGCAGGCTGCACATACTTTAGAGGCTATGGTAGTTATATCATGGGGCTATCCATACTCTTTTAACAGAGTCTACAATGCTCTTGGTACCAAAGTGACCATTTTTGTGAATGGATAAACAAATTTGATGATAAAAATTTCTAGGGAGCAGGGGTTTTCCTTCAGATGACACCCATACTCCATATAAGCAGTTTAGTGATTTCCCCATAGCAACAGATCCACTGTCTACAAAATCCTGTTGCTCCTAAAATTAATCTCAACTGTTTCTTAGTGGAGGGGGCACTCAATTTTTGGATATCTTCAATGAGTTTAGGGGAAATGGAGTGGGCACCAGCAGTTAAAATAAACACTAAATCTTCCACTTTGGGGAGACACCACTGAGCCTTTGCCTTTGAGATCTTGTGACCTCTCTTATATATTTCTAAAAGAAGATGTTTGCTATATTCTTGGTATATTGTGGTATTGGGTGAGGCTAATAGCACTGCTATTCTGAAATTTAATATTTCCTAAATGCCGTGTTAAAATTTGTGAGAATAACATAGGACTATCCATGAGCCCTTGTGGTAACCAGAACCATGTATTTTCGAACCTTTCTAGGTAAAGGTAAATATATTCCTGGAATTTTCATGAATTGGTATTGAAAAGAATGCTTAGCACAGATCTACTACAGTAAAATATGTGTCTGTGCTAGGAATAGAGCAGATAATTGTGGCTGAGCTTGGAGATACAGGATGTCTTTTTATGACCTGATTATATTTATAGCACTTAAATCTAGTACAAATGTATAGATGGGTTTTCCATCTGTGCCTAATTTTGGCTTTTTACAGGTAGAATGGGTGTATTGTATTTGGATTTGCAAGGAATTATTATTCCTTGCTCAATTACTGAATTTATTATTGGGATAATTCCCTCAATTGCCTCTTTCAATAAGGGATACTGAGGAATGGATGGAGGTGGACCATCTTTTGTCTTACTTTGAACAGGAACAGCTGACTTAAGTACACTGAAATCAGAAAACGATATGGCCAAAAGAGACACAGATATAGTGGATGGTATTTCAAAGGTGGGAGGCTCCTTCACCTCCTAACTGTCTGAGAGAAGTACAGGGAGCAAATTTAAGGATTCCTTGTGCAATTCTAGCATCATAGAGTCATCTTGAGAGCATGTTATTGTGGGTCTAAGTTTACATAAAAGATCTCTTCCTAATAAATTTATAGGGGAACCAGGCATTAAAAGAAAAGAATGTTCTACTGATAGGAGTCCCACATATTCCTTTTGAAGGAAAAGTTTTGGGACCTTTAGAGGTGTTTCTGATATGCCTACTACATTTAGAGAGCCAATAGAATTGCATTTGGGATCTGGCTTACTTACCAAAAAATATCTGGAAGTTCCAGTGTCTAAGAGGCAATCATATGTATTCCCAACTTTCAGATTTACGTGAAGTTCATTACTATGTGGGGGAGAATGGGCTAGGATAACTGGCTTTAAGATATCAGGGTCTGGGAAATCAAAGGTTTTACTCTCTGATTATAGAGTCCCTTCTCCCCTCTCAGATCTTCATAAAGGTCCTTGGTCATTTCTCAAGGGTTTCCCCATTGAGTAAGTATAGCTTAGAAGAGCCCCATTTTGGATATATTGTTGGGAGTCTTGATTTGACTCACTTGGATTATTATTTCTATAATTGTTTCTATTATTATTATTTCTAAAATTATTATTATTTCCGAAATTACCATTATTCCTAAAATTTATGTTATTGAGTACCTAATTCCAGTTTCTGCAGTTTAATATTAAGTGACCTCTTTTTCCACATAAATAACACTTTGGTGTTTGATTTGTGGATTCTTGCAAAGCAGCTATGGTCACTGCTCAATTTGCTTTTGCTTTTTCAATTTCTTCCCTTACAAATTTTAATTTTTTTTAATGCCTCTACTGAGTCACTGTTATCTTCATCTTTCTTCTGGTAACCAGTATAGGCATAAACTGCTACTCTCCTCAATTCTTCAAGGTCCATACTAGACAGTTCAGGCAGTTGATTTTAAAATAATCTTTGACCACTTTACAACAGTTTTCTACAAACTATTTTCTTATCTGTCTGATATTCCTTTTTCTGGAAAGATCCAGGTCTATATATCTACCTCCCAGCTCAATAAGTCTATCCATAAACTGGGAGAGATCCTCATCAGTTTTTTGCTTAAGATTCTCAATCTTTTGTTTGTACCAGGCCTATCAGAACAAGCTCTCATTGCTGTTAGTAATGCCTCTCTATCCTGGCATGGTTTTAAATAGTCTTGGTCATTATTAACATTCCATTTTGGGTCTGGCTGGGGCAACAAATTTCTCTCCTTCCCTGGGCCTTACTGGCAAGAGAGATGGTTTTATTTTTCTCTCTTTCTTTCAAAAAAGCTTGGAGCAAATTTTCCACATCTATCCATGCAGAATCATAAGTCTGATAAATGCTGTCAATATTTTAATACTGAATAATATTACATATGTAATAAATGAAAATAATAATATTCAAAAAATTTTAATAGCTACAATAGG
The DNA here is from genome assembly GCF_027887165.1 of Monodelphis domestica. Classification (NCBI taxonomy): domain Eukaryota; kingdom Metazoa; phylum Chordata; class Mammalia; order Didelphimorphia; family Didelphidae; genus Monodelphis; species Monodelphis domestica. The sequence goes on from NC_077228.1 coordinate 25,375,919, forward strand.
CTCATTTTCAAAGGAAGGGGTAGTTTGCTTGAATCTCTCAATATCTTGGGGGAAAGGGGTGAAGGGTGTATGGTGTCTTAAGGACACCACATCTCAAGTTTTATTGAAGGTGTGTACTTCTTTAAGGGAAATAGGATTTTAGCTGAATTATTTTGTGTTTGTTACTTGACTTGATGTTTGGGTTACTATAGAGTGGGTAATGGGTGTAGTAGGGGAAATAGGTCAGGTAGGAGGAATATGTAGATATGTGTAGATATGGAGGTAGTTAAAACAGGACAAGGAATAGAGAGAGATAAATCTCTCTTCTGAATCTGGAGATTTCTCAAGATTTTCTCAAGATTTTTATGTAAGTCTTGAGATCTCCCAAACTATCCTCCAACTTCTTCTCAAGGTCATTTGAGGTATTTTCCAGTTGTCTTTTAAGGTGATCTTTTAATTCAGCTTTGAGGTCAAGGATTGGTTTAGTAGTGGGAGGGATCCATTGGATTGGACGGGAAATGCTTTGGACAGGATGGGAAATGCATTGTACAGGACAAGGCTGAGATGAATAGCTTATCTGAATCTTGAGGTTACTCAGGCTATTTACCACTTTTTTCTTAAAAATGGATAGATCAACTACAACATATCCTATTATTATAAGTATACCCAGGAACAGTGCTAAATAAAGCCATTGTGAAATGTTATCTGGGAATCATGAGTCATTTTAGATAGACGAGAAACTGAATTTTCCCAATTTGGGTTATGCTGCCCAGTATCATGCTTGGTTGCCTATTTAGTTTTAAGTTTAACTATTAAATTGCTGGCAATTGTACTTTTTGTCAGTAGGTGGTACTAATGACTAGGGATTAAGGTTTCGCAAAGCTAGTGGGTGGGGTCTCCTAGAGACTTCAGAGAAGAAAATTTTTGTAAGTACAGGCATGCCCTAATAAATTAGCCTTTGAATGGAGTGAAAAGCCTTAGGCTGAGTCTAAATTTAGGAGGGACAACAGAAAAAAAGCCAAAGCTTTCTATTTCAGGCAAAGTAAAATACACTTTACTGTAGGTAAATCCCCCAGGGTACAGCCTAAATTTTAGCTAAGAGGTCTGGGAGAGTTTTCTCTTCATTCCTTCTCCCTAGGGTTAAAAACTCCAGGGCCACGTGCTTCTACTGTGCTTCCACCACAGTGCTTCCTACCATATGCTTCCCGGGAGCCAGTTTCAGACCTCTTGGACAGCAAGCCACTTCTCTGAGCTGGTCTGGGGGCAAAAAAAGTTTGCTGGTATTTTTACTTTTAATGGATTTGAAAGCTTTTTCAGGACCAAAGGATCAGTTTTAGTTGCTCCTGCTTCTACTGACTGTTCTGCCTAGTAGAGATATGTGGGGTTTGAAAAGGCCTTAAAGAATTCTGGGTGATGAGATAGAAGTTTGTGGGGGCAGGGTTGATTCCCCACTGAGACAAGGAGGGTGGTGGTGGTGGAAGTGTCTCCCCAGGTGTAGTCCTGAGGGTCTAATTGTTGCTTAAGAGGAAAAAAAACCCAAACACCCGGCTTACCTGCAGCAGCAAGCAATTGCCAGTAATTCAGTTGTTGTTAGTTTAAGGGGGAAAGAAAAAAAGATATAGGACTTACACTTCCACACAGCAAACAGATCAATAGCTGTAGTTTTTTAACTTCAGAATGAGCTACTAAAAGCTGACTGAGGGATAGTTTAGAGATAGTAAACAGTGAAGGAAATTGTCAGAATATTGAGGATTCTTGTCAAATCTTTGTGGTTTGCCAATTAACAAAAGGTTTAAATTTAGATTTACATTTCATGCTAAATATGAGTTATAAAGTAATATTTATGTGATCGCCAGTTTTAAAATATTGTAGCTTAAGTCAAAATGACTTTTAGAGGCTTTATTTACAAAGAAATGGAAAGACTGAAAGTGGAACAATCTAGATAAAGATAAAAATTCTAACAAGCCTACCAGCCCTTCTTCAATGAAATCACGCTCAGCTCAGGCAGGGGCTTCCCCAAGTCCCTTGTCTCAACATGGATTTCCTGGTAATCTTCAGACAGAAGTCGTGGGGGGGCTGTCTTCAGTCAGAGTTCCATCAACACAGCCTTCTCCAAAGCCAAGGCAGGAATCTCAGTCACTCACCCAGCAAGCTGATGCAGGATCCAGGGAAAAATTCTTCTCCAAGTCAAGGCAAGGATCTCAGTCACTCACTCCAAACACCAGGAAAGAATCTCCAGAACCAATATTTCCAGTACTAGGAAGGAAAGACCCCCTAGACCAAGCTGGTCTCTTCTTTTATGCTCCTCTTTTCCACATCTCTTCCTGTCACTTCCTGTAACTCCCTCTTTTTCACAGAAGCCAATGGAAGTCTTTCAATTTGCCTAGCACTGCCCAAGGGTGGGATGCAGTGGCCTTTAGAGGTATGAGCTTAGTCTAGTAAGTGACTCCTGAACTCTCATACTTAATGGTAAGTAGGGGTACTTAAAATTCTTGATTTGATTAGCTAAAAATAGTCAAGAGGAGAGTATTTTGGCTGATACATTGAAATCCTGAATTTTTATTACTGTTTTTTTAATTTGCAAAAAGGATATTTGATTTTTTTCCTTTCTTATTTCTTGTACTTGAAGTACATGTAACCAGTATTAATAAGGTTTTGGATTTTGAAGGATAAATTTACAATATCTATTAGCTCTAATATCAATGCATACCCCAAAGCTTTAGACTAAGGAAACCTGCCATTGATTGTTAAAATATTGTGGGACTTTGATTAATAATTGTGTCTGATTCCAGGAGAAGGGATCACAAAAGGTCAAGGAGACTAACAATCCTTGTGGGATTAATGAGATCTGCATCAAGACAGAGGACTTGCTTGAGGTTTGAGGAAGCGGCTGTTTGACATACATCAGACACATGTCTTCCCTGTGCCACATTCTGACAAGTACTGTAGTTTGGTTGCCATTTTGGCTCCCCTATCCCTGAGAGTGAAGGTAAAATCAGATCAAGGAAACATACTTCCCTTTTATAGCAAAATCTAGTCCCCTTTTCTATCTCTTATAGTATAGCAATTTTCTGTAATCCTGGCTGTCAGTGGGTAAGTGCTATATTACTGCATTTGTCCTATAGACTTGCGGGACAAAAATCACTTTAACTGGGCCCAGACAAAAGGAAAACAGTCCTTGCTCACAAAGAGTTTATATTCTACTTGGAAAAAAAACCCTGATAAGGAAATACAAGAGAATGTGAGGAGAGACCCTCCTGCGGGCTTTTTATAAGGGGCAGCCTATGAGCTGAATCTGGAAGTCAGGAATTCTAAGAAGTGGAAGGGACCAGGGCATACATTTTAAGCAATAATTGGAGAGATGGAAGACCATATTTGGGCAACAGTCAATAGGTCAGTTTTGCTGGAGTATAAAATGAATGCAGAAGAGTAAGACTGGAAATAAGTCAGGAAAGAGGCTGGGACCTAACAGTAGAGGTCAGTAGAGTGAGCAATTCAATCCACAGGAGCTGAGGAGGTTCTCCAAGTGAAGGAATCTAGAGAGAGAAGAGAAGAGGCCCAAGACAGTGCCTCTCTGAGAAACACCTATGGTTAGAGGATATAATCTTGAGGAGAATCCAGCGAAAGAGACAGAGGAGCAGTCAGAGTGGAAGGAGGAGAACCAGAAAAGAGCAGTGTCCTGAAAACCTAAAGAGGAGACAATAAAGAGAGAGTGACGGGGTGTCAAGGAGAACAAGGACTAAGAAAAGGCCATGGATCAGGCAACTAAGAGATCATTGGTAACTTTGGAAGGTCAGAAGTCATATTATAAGGGTTTAAGAAGAGAGTGAGAGGAAAGAATGTGGTAGCACCTATAGTAGACAGCTTCTCAAGGAGTTTAAAAATAAAAGAGAAGAGACATAAAACAATAGCTCCAGAGTATGGATGGGTCAACTACAGACTTTTTGAAAATGGGAGAGACATGGGCATATTTGTAAGCAGTCGGGAAGGAGCCAGTAGATAGAAAGAGACTGAAAATGAGTGAAAGAGGGGGAAGCTAGATGGTTCAGTGGATTTTGAGCCAGACCTAGAGATGGGAAGGTTCTGGGTTCACAGCTAGCCTCAGACACTTTCTAGCTGTGTCATCCTGGCAAGTCACTTAATCCCCATGGCCTTGCCACTCTTCTATCTTGGAACCAATGAACATTATTAATTCTAAGTTGGAGGGTAACGGTTTAAAGAATAAAAAGAAAAAAGTGAAGGAATAGGGATGACAGAAGGGGTAACCTGCTGGAGGAGATGGAATGGAAGGGGCACACTTGTGAATATAGCTTGCCTTGGCAAAGAGAAGGACCACCTCTTCAAATGAGACTAGAGTGAAGATGTTTCATTTACAAGCTTGTAAGTAGTAGCAAAAAGAGTAATCCTGGATTCAGGCTTGACAGGATTAAAAAGGTAAGAGACTCAAAAGAAAAGAATGGCAGAGTTGAGCCATTTCACTAAGTGCTCAAAGTAAGGAGTATAGCCAGCAGAGGGGGGTGGCTTGGGAAAAACTGGGAGGTTGAGAGACTGGAAGTCAAATTATGAGAAATTCTAGTTTTTGAGGTTGTAAGGTAGAAAAATTGCATGCTGGGAGCTAAGATGGTGGAGTAAAGGACACTCCACTCTCCTGATCCCTCCACACACAAAAAAAGGAAAATAAATTACCTCAAAACAAATAAAAATTAGAGGAACACATCTTACTGGGGTAAGAATTGAGAGTAGCTTAGGCAGCACAGGATCTATGAGAACAAGCAGAATTTGGAGCAGTCCAACATACCATGACTCTACTAGAAGAAATGAAACTGCAGAACAGATAAGAACCCAGCCTGAGTCACCCTACACAAGTCTAGAAGGCAGGATACCGTCACTCTCATGTGGCAATGGAGCCCTGAGGCATGGGACCTACACAGCCCAAGTCAATTGGCAGGGGTGGGGAACTAGTAGAGTAAGAACCAGCCCATGAAACAACAGGGGAATAGCTAACATGGAGTGCCGAATATAGCTGGACAAAATAGCTGCAAAACTTCCAGAGCAAGCCAACAGGGACGCCTCTTTCACAGATATATCTGGAAAAACGAAGGCATCCTTACCTACTCCAAGTATCAGAGAAGAATGCTCTGCAAGCTTGAAGCAGTATACTCTGTAGTCAAGGAACAGAGAATCACCTGAACAGATAGATAAGGTAATGGAGGAAAAATAACAACTAGAAAAATGAGCAAAAGACACCAAAAAAAAAAACCAACCTGATTATAGAAAGTTACTTTGGTGACAGAGAAGACCAAAATACAAACTCAGAAAAGGGAAAAAATTCCAAAATGGAAAAAAAAATGTGAAGCTTCAAAGGAAAGTTTGAAAAGATATCAGACTCCAAAAGAACCCTGGAAGAACCTGAAAAGAATAAAAACCCCCCAAAATTAAAAGAATTGACAGAAAAACTCAGTGGCTGCAGGGGAAAAAATCACTGAAGAAATAAGGTTCCTAAAAAGTAGGTCAAAAGGAGAGGGAGGCACAAAAATACATTGAAGAAAACAACTTCCTAAGGAATTTGGATCAAATAAAAATGGGGAAAAAAACACCCAGTGAATAAAAAACTCTTTAAGAATAGGATTGACCAAATGGAAGAGGAAACACAAAAACTCAAGGAAGAAAATAACTCTCTAAAAATTAGAATTGAACAAATAGAAACTAATGAAACCACAAGACATTGAAAAACAAGACAAAATTTTTAAAAATTGAAAAAATAGAAAAAAATATTAAATATATCACTGGAAAAAAGACTAACATGGAAAATAGATCCAGGAGAGATAATCTAAGAATAATCATTGAAATACCTGAAAGTCATGATAAAAAAAGAGCTTGGACCCTGGACACAAGAAATCATCAGCAAAAACTGTCCTTATATCCTCAAACAAAAGGGAAAAATAGAAATTTTAAAAATACATCAATTACTTCATGAAAGAGACCCCAAAATAAAACAATCTAGGACAGGAGTCCCCAAACTACAACCTGAAGACCACATTTGGCCCCCAGAGCCCATTTATCCAGCCCACACCACACTTCTAGAAGGGGCACCTCTTTCATTGGTGGTCAGTGAAAGGAGCACTTGTGATGGGGCCACAAAGCATGGCATTGCTCACATACAGTACTACTTCTGGTGACATAATCCTTTGTGTGGCATCTTGTTCTGAGAGTAATTGAACAAGAAAGAGGTGCCACACAAAGGATTATGTAGCTGCACAATGGAAGACATCAGCATGGTGAGCAGCAATCTGGGGAAGGGGATTCTGCACTGTGTAGACTGCTTCCCAGTATAGTGGTGGTGGTGATGGGCCTGTGCAAGGTGTGGCAGGCCCATCAAAGCCAGCACTGCAGCCTCCACTATCCCAAACAGTGGTATACAAATTTGTTCATAGGTTTTTTTATAGCCCAGCCCTCCAATTGTCTGAGGGACAGTAAACTGGCCCCCTGTGTAAAAATTTGGGGGACCCCTGCCCTAGGACTATTGTAGCCAAATTCCCGAATTCCCAGGTTAAGGAAAAAGTATGATAAGCAACCAGAAGTAAATAATTGTAATATTGTGGAGCCACAGTCAGGATTACACAGGATTTATCAGCTTCTACACTAAAGGACCAGAAGGCATAGAATATGATATTCTAAAAGGCAAAGGAACCATGCTGAGCTGAAACCTGAACCAGATCTACCTTAAATTAGTAAGGCTAAATATCTCTCTCACCTTTCACTCTCTCATTTTATTAATAAATTTTTAAAACTCTGGCCAGACCCTATTTTATTTCTAATAATCCTCCAGAGAAAGAAAATGATATTCAATGAAATAGAGGAATTTCAGACTTTCCTGACCAAAAAACCAGAGCTGAAAAGAAAAGCTGCTGAGAAAATCTGATACTCAAGAGAAACATAAAAAAAAAATCAAAACTTAAGGGATTCAATAAGGTTGAATTGTACACTTTAATACTTGAGAAGGTGGTAACGGAAAGAATTAGATATCTATGATACTTGAGAAAGGTAAGGCACTTAAAGTATGCAAGATACCTAAAGTACCTAAAATACTTAAGAACTTTATCACTATTAGAGCAATGAAAGAAATATACATAGGAAGAAAAAAGGAAGCTAAATAAGATGGGCTGATTCCCCATCCCCCCCACCCCCCCCCAAAAAAAGAGGGATGGGAAAGAGGAATACATGGATGCAAAAGAAAAGAAAAGATAGAAGGGAGCAAAATACTTCTCATTAAGAAGTGCATAAGAAGGCTATACAGTACAGGAGATGATGAGGGGAGGGGTGGCTATACTTGAACTTTATTCTCATCAGAGCTATCTCAAAGTGAGAATAATACCCACATTCAGCCAGATATAGAAACCTACTTCATCAAAGGTAGGAAGAATAATGGAGGGGTAGAAGAGATGGCCAAAAAGGAGAGTGAACAATGGGAGATGGTCATTGAAAATAAAACATCTGTGAACAGGGAAGGGCTAAAAGGAGGAAAAGAGAAAAGTAAACAGGGAAAAAAATGATAGGAGGAAGCACACAATTAGAAATCATAACTGAATGTGAATGGGATCAACTCACCCATAAAAGGGAAAAGGTTGCAAGGCAAGAGGGAGGGGTAGAACAGCAATACATTATGATCAGAGAAGGGAGTTTCAGAGTTCATGAACCTGGAGGTGGTGCATTTGTGGGGGATGCCAAGATCAAGGATATGTCCATCTCTGTGAGTGGAGAAGGTGTGGAAGAAGAGGTCATCCTGCCAAGTGAGCAGGCTGAGGATTTACTTAACATCTCTCTTCTGCCCTTACTCTATACTTCAGCAAAACTAAACTGTTGCTCAAACTTGGGGCCCCTTCTGGTGCTTCAGGAGGTTGGAGTGTTTGAGGGACTATCACATGTAAGCTAAAATTCCCTGGGATGAGGGGATGAGTTGGGGGGAAGGGGAGGACTGTCATCCAATCCCAGAATTCATGGAGAAATGAAGGAGAGTGTCTTGGACTTGGGAATTTCCTTTGAGGAAGCCAGCAAGGTCAACAGTCCAAGTGGAGGAGGAAGAGCACTAGGGGTGGAGGACAGCCTGAGAAAACACCTGGAGCCTGGAGATGGAGGGTCTGGTGTGTGGACTGGAAGCCAGTATCACTGAATCCAAGAGTAAAAGTGTTAAGAACTAGACAGGGAGCTGGTGTAGATGCTAGAGTCTCCCAGTATAGGTGAGGTGGTGCTCCTAGGAAGTGCCTCTCCTCCCAATCAGCCCTGCTCCTTCTTGGCTCTACCCATCCCCCCTTCTCATCCGGGTCTGTGGTCCTGGTAGTGCAGGGAGATAACCATAAGCACCGCCCCCTCTGGCCTCTATTCATCCCTTCTTTGGTCCCACCCTGGCTCTGCCCTTTTCCTCACAGGGCAAGCTAGATGCTGAGCACTAGACAAGGCCCCGCCCCGTCCCCGCCTCCTTCCTCACCGGGGCAAGCTGTCCTGGTAGTGCAGAGTGGGCACAATGCTGACCTTAAGGCCCCCGGCTTCTAAACCTCCTGCGCTTCCTTTATCTTCGCTGATGGACCAGCTGGCGATCCCAAAACCCCTTCTCGGAGGGTGGTTGTGTCCGCATTGTGGCAGACAGAAGAGGAGGCGCCGCCCCGGGGACAGCGCCATGGGACCCAAGTCATTCGTTCCGGCCCGTCGCCTAGGTAACCCGTGGCGCCTGCGCAGAGTGGCACTTCTGCCACGCTGTACAACCGCTCTTCTCATTACTTCTGCGACACCTGCCGCCTGAAGGTTCCTGGAAAGAACCGCCCAGTCCACGTGGCTCAGAGCCCTGGGACTGCCGGGGCTTCAAGTCCGCCGAACTTGCAGTGTGCCAAGAACCCAGAGACTTTGTCCGACCTCCCGTCGCCTCTGCACATCTATTCCTGGGGCATTTATCGCCCTTGACTTTCCCTTTTTGGACTCAATGAACGAATCTGGAAAGCACTTAGGAAGCAGCACTGGAAAATGGGAAGGCCGGGCAGCCCCGGAGCTGGGGCTGGCAGTGCATGAAAGGGAATCCCGCGGGAAGGGGCAGCCCGGAGGGGCAGCAGCTGGTGAGGCCTAGCGCAGGCAGGCTCCGGCTCAGCGGCCCTTCACACGGTGCCCACGAACGTCAAAACCAAAGGACAGCCATTTCACCGGAATCCATCTCCTTGGTAACTCGGTGTTTTATGCCAGAGGCTCGAGCGTGGAGAAGGGATCCACAGGCTCAATGGCTGGCTTTGGCCGGCATGCCCTGGACATCCACGATACAAAAGATGCTTCCCTCCATGGAGCCAGTTTCTTTTTGGATCCTGGCCTGGCCCTGTCACTGGCTTGAACCTGGGCCTGGAATTCTCTCCCTTCTCATCTCAGCCTCCCAGCTTCCTGCGGGTGTCCGCTAAAAGCTCACCTTCTTCCAGAAACCTTTTCCAGACCCTCCCAGTGCAGGTGCTTTCTCTCTGTTAATTATCCATTTATCTTGAGTCTATCAGACTTGATCTGGTCGTTTCTATGCTGCCTCCCCAACTAGACTGAGGCCAAGGACTGCCTTTTACCTATGCAGCAGCGCCTACGATAGAGTATACACTTAGTACATACTTGTTGACTAGCTGGACCTGTTATCCCGGGAATTAACTACTCCCAGCTTAGGAGAGCGATGACCAGGCTGCTTCTTATGGCTTCAGCGAAGCCAGTTCTTTAAAATGGGCCTTATATGTTGTGCTGTAAGGATTGATGATCTGGAGGATTTCTATAGGAACGGGAAGAACCTCAGTGAACTGATGCAGAGTGAAACGAGCAGAACCAAGAGAGCATTGTACACGGAAAGGGAAACACTATGGAACAATCCAGTGGAACAGACTTTACTATTAGTAGCAACACAGCCATCCAGGACACTCCCGAAGGACTTATGGGAAAACCTGCTAACCACATTGAGAGAAAGAACTGTGGGAGCAGAACCGCAGAAGAAAAACAGATGACTTCTCACTTTTCACTTGTATATATGGTCGTATGAATTGGGGCTTTGGCTTTAAAGCTTAAGCGCTGTAGCAAAAATGAGTAATATGGAAATGGGTATCAAGTGATAACATTTGTATAACCCAGTGGAATTGCTTGTCTGATCTGGGAGGGGGGAGAGAAAGAAAATAAATCATGTAAACATAGAAAAATATTTTTAAAATAAATGAATTGAAAACTGAAAATAAATGAATAGTATAGGGGTAGCTTATGAGGTATGGTAAGGTAGCAAAAGAGGATAGAGTACCAGACCTGGAGTCAAGAGGACCCGAGTTCAAATTTGACCTCAGACACTTCCTAGCTGTGTGATCTTGGGCAAATCACTTAACCCCTATTGCCTAGCTCTTTCCCTTCTGTCTTAGAGTTATTACTAAGACAGACAGGATTTATAAAATAAAATAAATGGGTTATCCAGGGCAAAACAGAACCCCTGGGCATAGCACTAGCAACCTCCTTCCAGGTTCACAGACTAACTAAATGATCTCTCCTCTCAATTCTCCTATCTATTCTCTCTGTCTTGACTGGAAGCTCCCTGAGGGTAGGGATTGTCTCCTGTCTTTCTTTTACCACCAGCACTTAACATAGTGCCTGGCACATAGTAGGCACCTAATAAATACAGCTATCACTTCCCCATTGAGATTTTCTCCATCACAGTTTTGATACATCACGGGTCAGCTTATGAAATTAAATGAGAATTTGGGGGGGAGTTTTGTGGATGCAGCAGAAAACACATGAAGCAACACAGAGGAAGTTTAGAAACTTGGAAATGCCTAAAATATGTTGTATGATGTTGTATAATGTCAAAAAAAGATATTTTAGCTTTTAATACCACAAATGTACACAATTTCTTTTGGAAAGTTAAAGAAACAGTGACAGTTTGCAATAAGAAAGTAAAAGCCAATTAATTTTATGGGACTTACTTGCTGGGGTCACCGTGTCCATCTGTACTTTTTTTTAACCCTTACCTTCTGTCTTAGAAGCAATACTAAGTAGCTATCCCAAGGCAGAAGCGTGGTAAGGGTCAGGCTATTGGGGTTAAGAGACTTTGCCAGGGTCACACACCTAGGAAGAGTCTTCAATAAATTCTTATTGGAACCTAGAGTGCTTAATGAGTGCTTGTGAAGTATAGGAATAGAAACTCCTTGAGGATCAGAACTGCTTTGCCTTTCTTTTTATCCCCAGAAGGGAAAGAAGTAACGTAGTACTGAACAGAGAACACTGGCCTAGCCATAAATCAATCAATCAAGTTTTCTGGAGTTGTCCTGAGCCCTCTTACAGCTTATTTAGTTATTAAAGCTCTAAATTAAATGAAATTACTTTAAGTTGTAGAGAAAGTGCCAGCTTGCAACAATAGAAGGCATTTCCTCATCTGCGAGTGATCTATCCCAGTGTCATCACAAGAACAGACATCCATCCCCCATTCATCCCCGGTGCCTGCCACATGGTAAGAGCTTCATCAGTGCTCTTTGACTCACTGGACCTCATCTATTCTTCCTTTCATAAGGTAGGATACTGAGTGACATTTGAACTCAGGTCCTCATCTCCCTACCCAGCACTTTCCCCTTTGACCATACTGGTTTGGAAGCTTCCATGGCCTTGGTGAACAGGTGAAAGGCACTCTCCTCTTCTCGTGGGGCTTGGCTTTCCTGGATGTCTTCTTGGAAAAAAATTGTAGAACATCATCGCAGTGACCCATCACGACACAGGAAGCTAATGGGCTCCTTGACTCTCAGACTGAACATTTTATTCACAATAAGAAACATTTAAAGATCAACAAAGATCTTCCCATTCCATGATTTGAGTTGGTATGTTGACTTTATTCAACTTAAAGACAACAAAGGAGACTTATACTGACTTAAAAAGAAAGAGTTCTGGGCAATAACCCATTCATCAACAGAGAAATACTTGAGATATATGGGCACAAAAAAAATGAGCTAGGGAGTACAATAGTTTTAAGGCAGAAGAGTGGCAACAGGTGTTAAGTGACTTGCCCAGGGTCACACAGCTAGGAAGCATCTGAGGTCAGATTTGAACCACATGATCTCCTGCCTCTAGACCTGGCTCTCAATCCACTGAGCCACCCAGCTCCCCCAACAAAGATGATTTCATTGATGTAGTTGCTGAGTGTTTCCAGTTGAAGACAGTTGTCTGAATCCTGGTCATCCTGGTGTGATATATGGGGTGACTCTCAATGAAACAGAAGGCACCATTCTTCAATCCATTATTCCAGGCCAAGAGTCATTCCCAACTTCTTCCTGGATTCCACCTATAAGCATCTTACCAGAAACATGGCTCTGAGTGGGCAGCACGAGGTGCAAGGGACCTCAGAAGGCAACTAGTTACAGCTGAAGAAATTGAGGCTTGTGGATATTGTAAAGGGACAGAAGACAGTCCTCTGAGACAATGTTGTCATAACTCACTGTACCACACTGCCTCACCTCCCAAACAGAGCTTAACTCTGCCAGATAGAAGGATCCCTCCTGAGAAGGTTGGCTCTTTATGTTACAAATCAGTGGCCCAGTGGACCAGACTGGCCCTCAGGTCAGAAGACATGGATTCAAATCCCATTCCTGACCCTTACTACTTGTGTGACTGCACAGAGGGGGATGGCATTTAATTCTACTGAGTCCCAATTTCCCCATCTGTAGAATGAGATCCCTTCTGGTTCACAAGACAGGAAACTGAGGGCCCGACAGAGAGCAGGAAGGGACAAAATCAGCCATGAACTGGAAGGGAGCTCATGGGGCAGTAAGCGGGGAGTGAATAGACTGTACTTAGTTCTAGAGAGACATCCTCGCCATTTTCAGAATGATTGAAGTGTCTAGAAAACAGGACAACATTGATGGGGGGGAGCTGAGCCAGAGTGCACAGTCAGCCTTCTGTCTTGGCTCATGCAGCAGGTGGTGGTGATGGAATCCAGTTCATCCATGCCCCATGACAGCAACAGGGTCTCCAACTGCATCTAGATCGACCTCTGACACCTAAAAGATCTTGACCATCTCCTGGATGAATCCATCCACGTTTCTATTTGAATAGGAGGAGACTGTGAACCTCAGAGGGTCTGATGCCCTCCGGTGCCCCTGGCACGAAGACGATCCCATTTAGCAGGGACCTTCTCAACATGTTGGTGCAGAGCCATGTGGCCATTGAAGTGCTTGTCGGTGAGGTCCAGGAAGAAATTTCTTCATTCTTCATTCTTCATTCTTCCTTTGCCAACAAGCACAGAGCAATTAAGTGTTGATCGAGCCCTGACCTATGGAAAGAGAAGGCTCAGGGTCACTGTCATGGAAAGAGGCACTTAGGAGGTCAGAACAGAGAACCCTAGAAGATAGAACAGGGAATGTCAGGACCACAAGAGGCCTTAGAACAGGGAATATCAGAGGTAGAAAGGACCTTGCGGATCTTCATCTATTATTACAGCTATTGTAGAGTTGGATAAATTAAGGTCTGGACACACTGAGTTATTGTCTTCTCCATTAGAATGTCCATTCCTTGAGGGCAAGGCAAAGTTGAATCACATCAGTAAACATCTACTAATTGTTTAGTATTTGCTAGGCCCTGTATTTTAGGTCCATCTATGTATTCCCAGCATTTAGCACCATGCCTGGCACATAATAGCTGATTAATAAATGCTTATTGATTTGTAGATTGAAACCTTTTAAGGTTATGCAATGAAATGTGCTGGGAACACGTGTTTTTTATGGAAGGAGATAATGCAGAGATCAGAGAAAAAGAATAGAAGATGATACCTTGCTGCGGGATGAAGGATGAGACTCTAGAATGTTCTGGCCAACCAAGTTATTGTTGCTTTGTACAGAATAGATGGGCTCCTGGGAGGAGGTTTAACTAGAACTCTGAAAACAGCTGGAGTTGATGACCAGATAAAATGGAGGGTATGGGGCAGCTGGGTGGCTCAGTAGATGGAAAGCCAGACCTAGAGACGGGAGGTCCTGGGTTCAAATCTGGCCTCAGACATTGCCCAGCTGGGTGACCCTGGGCAAGTCACTTAATCCCCATTGCCTAGCCCTTACCACTCTTCTGCCTTGGAGCCAATTGGCTCCAAGACGGAAGGTAAGGATTTCCTCTTGGCTTCAAAGCTTTCCTTGGCTTGGGAAATCTATTCTAATAAATTGGATCAGTCTAAAGTCAACCAACAGTTCGTCCCATCCCCATGGAGAAAGCTGTGGGTGAAGTGGTCAGTGCCCATCACCACAAAGTCATCCAGACAGAGGCAGAACACAGCAGAGTCCATTTTCCTCAGCATGTTCTCACCATGGTACCCCAGCTCGCTCCATATGCTAGCCCAGGTGTCTCTGTATTCACTGTAAGATAGCTTAGGGGGCCCTCTGGGGTGGCAGTGCTATTGAGGAGGATACATTTCAGGCGAGCCTGGACTTTTTTAATTAAATTTTTTTCTGTTACACAAAGAAAGACTTTCTGGCCATTGTTTTTGACATTTTAAAATTCAGATTTTCTGCTTCCCCTCATCAGGTGGTGAATAGTCTGATACAGGTTAGTGTACTTTCGTGTAATACATATTTGCACATTGCTCATGTCATGATAGACACATATTGCACATGCAATAGAAATCGAATGAAGGAAATACAGTGGAAGTTGGCCTGCTTTTCTCTGCAATCAGATTGCAACAGTTCTTTCTTTGGCTATGGATGGCATTTAATCGAGGGTCCCTTGTTATCTTTAGTCCTTCACTGTTGATCATCTTGTCCCATTCGGTTCCTGTATACAGTGTTCTCTTGGTTTGCATCAGTTCATAGAAGTCATCTGAACTCATCCTGTTCGTTGTTCCTTATGGCACAAGAGTATTCCCTTAGGACCATATCCCTCAACTTGTTCAGCAGTTCCCCCAGTGACAGGCGATCCCTTGGTTTCCACTTTTTTTGCCACCACAAAGAGCTGCTAAGAATATTGTCATGCAGGTAGGTTCCTCCCCCTCCCCCGTCTCTGATCTCTTTGGGATACAGTCCCAGGAGTGGCATGACTGGCTCAAAGGGTCTCCAGAGCTTTGTGGCCCCACGAGCCTGCTTCCGGATTGCTCCCCAGAATATCAGTCCACAGTCCATCCACAGTGGGTGGCTCCATTCTGCCACGTTCCCTCCCACACTGATCCTTTCCCTTTTGGCTCCCGACAGCCAATCCGGGAGGTGGAAGATGGTATCTCAGAGCTGTTTTAATTTGCGTTTCTCGAATCTAGAGCGACTACGGATAGCCTTCATTTCTTCCTCTGAGCGCTGCCTGTTCAGATCCATTGGGGAATGCTTTGAATGCCTATAAATCTGCCCGGGATCTCTCTAGATCTGTAGGGAAGTGAGGCTTCTGTTAGAGGGAAGGGAAAAGGACAGACAAAGGTTTGTGGGAAAGAAACGACGACAGGATCCCTGTGAGCCCACGTTTGAATGGAGCAGCCCCACACCGTAGTCATTTCCCATCCAAGCATCCATGAGCCCCGTCCTCTCCCCCGCTCCCTGCTCCGCTGTGCCATGGAGCAGTCTAAGCGGCCAGAGGTGCTGCTCTCCGCTCTTTCCTCCTCCCTGTCCGTGGGCAGATGCGGGGCAGCCGCAGCTGCTCCCTGCCCTCTGCTCCAGCGCCTCGGCGGCTCCCTTGATTGGGGCGGTAGTCCGGACCCGAACTGCTTACTATTCAGGAGTCTTCCAGAGTGGGAATGCGGAGCCTGAGAACAAGAGCGTCGTGTGAGGATTTCCTCGCGAAGGCAGGGAGGGCTGGACGTAGCCAGAGCCCACACTGTGCCGCGGGGAAGAACCGAGGAACGGCGAACCAGGAGTCCCTCTTTGGCCACTGATTGTTACCCGCCTGGCGTCTGGGAGGGGAATGGGGAATTGTATTTTGGGGCACGGTTCCCTTGGCTCGCCGCCCTTGGGTCTTTGCTGCTGCTGCTGCTACTGGACTTGAAGCTCTCACTGCTCTTGCGTGAAAAAGAATCTCCATCCAGAATGTGCATTTGCCAAGTTTTGCCGCGACTTAAGAAGTTGAGTATCAACTGAGGGAAAACAGCGCCACTTGGTGGCCAAAATAGGAAATGGCAAACCACTCCAGCATCTTTGCCAGTTCCAAATGGGACAAAGATTCAGACAGAACTACAGAACAGCTCACTTGAAGCCCGTTAAGGGAATTCTTAACCCCAGGGACCACAGGACTGCCAAGGAGTCTGTAAGGAGATCTCAGACGGTCTATGAACAATTGCCACTACCTTTCAACTGAATCCAATTCTTTTATTTTATGCATTTAAAAACATTCTGAGAAGGGTTCCTGCCAGGGGAATCCTGGACAAAGGGGCAAAGGCGAAGAAGCCCTGGCATCCTCCCATTTAATCCTGACAACAACAAGGCCACAAAAAGTATTATTATCCTCATTTTCCAGATGAGGAGAG
Organism: Monodelphis domestica; assembly: GCF_027887165.1. Classification (NCBI taxonomy): domain Eukaryota; kingdom Metazoa; phylum Chordata; class Mammalia; order Didelphimorphia; family Didelphidae; genus Monodelphis; species Monodelphis domestica. The sequence continues at coordinate 25,392,351 of NC_077228.1, forward strand.
CGACACTCAGGAAGCCACTTGGCTGGGAGGTAAATAGGAGACTAGGTCCAGAGAGGAGCTGGGATTTGATTTTTTTTTCAGCTTTGCAAGGTCTTGACTCTCTTTTGCTCAGTTGGATCAGAGCCTTATCCACTACGGGTCCTTTGGACCAGAGTGTGAAGGATCTTCAGAGCCTCTCTGACTTGGGATTGCTGGAGACCGATATGTAGAAGCTTCTAGCCCCCAAGAATATGGCGGGCTGATGGGCATTTTGTTATGTGTCTCCTCAGGGAGGGGATACCTAGAGAGGCCAACAACCCCTCCTGAATAATAAGCAGTTCAGGTCCGGACTACTGACCCAATCAAGGAAGCCACTGAGGCGCTGGAGCAGCTGCTGCTGCCCGGCATCTGCCCATGGACAGGGAGGAGGAAAGAACAGAGAGAAGCACCTCTGGCTGCTGTTAGACTGCTCCATGGCACTGTGGAGCAGGGAGTGGGGGGAGATGATAGGAATATTTTCTACCACTTTTTGTAGACTTTTGTGGACCAGCTTCAAAGCATTTATTGCATGGTGTGCTATCGCAGAAATCTAAACACATCATCATCATCATCATCATCATCATCATCATCATCATCATCATCATTATATTAGAGTTAGCTGGGGAGCCTAAGCTCTATTTGAAAGATTGTGAGGGGCGGCTGGGTAGCTCAGTGGATTGAGAGCTAGCCCTAGAGACGGGAAGTCCTAGGTTCAAATCTGGCCTCAGACACATCCCAGCTGTGTGACCCTGGGCAAGTCACTTGACTCCCATTGCCTAGCCCTGACCACTCTTCTGCCTTGGAGCCAATACACAGTATTGACTCCAAGACGGAAGGTAAGGGTTTAAAAAAAAAAAAGAAAGATTGTGAGGTTGTCTAGGAACCTCAATACCATTTACAACATTGTGAGCTAGCCTGGGAACCAAAAGTTCCTTTATAACATTATAGGTTAGCTTGGGAAACTAAATTATATTTATAATATTGTGCAATAAGTTGCAAACCATAAAAACATTTATATTCTATCTATAGGATTCTAATAAAAAGCTAACATTTAGATAATGCTTACTTTATTTCATTTGATCACAGAACAACCTTGCAAAGTAGGTAGTATTATCAACCCCATTTGACAGATGAGGAAACTGGGGCAAAGAGAGATGAAGGGATTGGCCCAGGCTCACACAACTAGTAAGTGCTTATGACTAGATTTGAACTCAGGTCTTCCTGACTCTGGGTTTGATGCTCTATCTCCTAGGAGAGTGGAAGTACCCAACTTACAAATCAATTTTTATAAAATAACCCATTGGCAATCAGAAGGCAGCTTGACATCATTTTTCTTTTCTTTTATGCAGAATTTTCAAACAAATTGACTCGAAACGCTTAAAGAGTTAAAGAAGACTTAAAAAAAAACAACCAACCATGCAAACCAGTGACCATGTTTCCTGGATCTATTTCAGGTAATAAAAGATGACCGGATATATGTTATCCCCTAATGATAAACATTTACAAAATGCTTATTGGGCTAATATAAAGTAAGGAAATGTCAAAATATGTAAATGAATAGAGTTATCTGCTGATTTAACAAGGATGGATTTACTCAGAAGGCAGACTGTGACATTATCCAGTTGAAGGGCTAAATGCAAGGAAAGAAAATTAGATCTGGAGGAAGGAGACTTAGATTTGGAGCCCAGCTCTGACACTTACTGATTGTGCCATCTTAGGTAGATCACTTCACGCCTTAGCCTCTGTTTCCTCTTCTGTAAAATGAGGACAAAAATGCCAGGAGAGCCTATATTTCAGGATGGTGGTGCTGAAAACTTTAATGGGCTCCAGAAATTCCCTTCCATCCACTCTACTGTTCCCATTCTAGTCGGGATCTCTTTACCTCTCACCACTGCTGCAATAACCTCCTAACTGAGGTTTCCCTGCCTCTAGTCTCTCCCCCTAGATAGAGAATGATGGAAAAGGCATTCATTTTGGAGTAAATGAACCATATTTAAAACCCAAGATCTGCCCCTTAATACCTCTATGACTTTCATGGTCAACTTCTTTCTTCTTTCTTTCTTTCTTTCTTTCTTTCTTTCTTTCTTTCTTTCTTTCTTTCTTTCTTTCTTTCTTTCTTTCTTTCTTTCTTTCTTTCTTTCTTTCTTTCTTTCTTTCTTTCTTTCTTTCTTTCTTTCTTTCTTTCTTTCTTTCTTTCTTTCTTCCTTTCTTCCTTCCTTCTTTCTTTCTTTCTTTCTTTCTTTCTTTCTTTCTTTCTTTCTTTCTTTCTTTCTTTCTTTCTTTCTTTCTTTCTTTCTTTCTTTCTTTCTTTCTTTCTTTCTTTCTTTCTTTCTTTCTTTCTTTCTTTCTTTCTTTCTTTCTTTCTTTCTTTCTTTCTTTCTTCCTTCCTTCCTTTCTTCTTCCTTCCTTCCTTCCTTCCTTCCTTCCTTCCTTCCTTCCTTCCTTCCTTCCTTCCTTCCTTCCTTCCTTCCTTCCTTTCTTTCTTTCTTCTTTCTTTCTTTCTTTCTTTCTTTCTTTCTTTCTTTCTTTCTTCTTTCTTTCTTTCTTTCTTTCTTTCTTTCTTTCTTTCTTTCTTTCTTTCTCTCTTTCTCTTTCTCTTCCTCTCTTTCTCTCTTTCTCTTTCTTTCTCTCTCTCTTTCTCTCTTTATTTCTCTCTTTCTCTCTTTCTTTCTTTCTTTCTCTCTTTCTCTCTTTCTTTCTCTCTCTCTTTCTCTCTCTTATTTCTCTCTTTCTCTCTTTCTCTCTTTCTTTCTTTCTCTCTTTCTTTCTTTCTTTCTTTCTTTCTCTCTTTCTTTCTTTCTTTCTTTCTTTCTTTCTTTCTTTCTTTCTTTCTTTCTTCTTTCTTTCTTTCTTTCTTTCCTTCTTTCTTTCTTTCCTTCTTTCTTTCTTTCTTTCCTTCTTTCTTTCTCTTGTCTTTATTTCTTTTTAATTGAAATTTTTTATTTAATTAATTAATTTAGAATATTTTTCCATGGCTACATGATTCATGTTCTTCCCGCCCCTTTCCCCCATAGCCAACGCATAATCCCACTGGGTGTTACATGTGTCACTGATCAAGACCTATTTCCCTATTATTGACAATTGCACCAGGGTGATCATTTAGAGTCTACATCCTTAGACATATCCCCATCAACCCACGTGATCAAGCAGTTGTTTTTCTTCTGTGCTTCTACTCCCACAGTTCTTTCTCTGGATGTGGATAGTGTGCTTTCTCATAAGTCCCTCAGAATTGTCCTGGATCATTGCATTGCTGCTAGTAGAGAAGTCTATTACATTTGATTGTACCAAAGTGTATCAGTCTCTGTACAATGTTTTCCTGGTTCTGCTCCTTTCGCTCTGCATCACTTCCTGGAGGTTGTTCCAGTCTCCATGGAATTCCTCCACTTTATTATTCCTTTGAGCACAATAGTATTCTATCACCAACAGATACCATAATGTGTTCAGCCATTCCCCAATTGAAGGGCATCCCTTTTTAAAAAAAAAAAAAGTATTTAATCAATGTTTAGAATGTTTTTTCCCATAATTTCCATGATTCATGTTCTTTCCCTCCCATAGCCAATGAGCATTTCCATTGGGTTTTACATGTATCATTGATCAAGACCTATTTCCATATTGTTAATATTTTGCACTAAGGTGATCATAGAGTCTATATCCCCAATCATATTCCCATCGATCCACTTTATTTCTTAAGGCTTAGTTTCTTCACCTGCAAAATGATACTTTATTGGGATTTGGGTTAAATGGTCTCTCGGGTCACCTTCCAGCCTTAAATGCTATTATCCCCAAATCTAGTCATTCACCTGGACAAATCAGTGCTGTAGACCATTCCTACTTCCCCTTTCCTCTTTGCTTATCTCAAATGTCACCACCTCCATGAAGCTTTTTCCAGGTCAGAAAGGAAAGTTAGTTCCCTCTCTGTTCTATTCTACAGTTATTTCTACATTCTACATTTTATACTTCTTTGTAGCAATCGCTCTCAGGCAGATGCTTTGAGAGCAACCAAATAATCTATTGGTGGCACAATTCTGATGGTGTCACTTCCCTATTCAAAAAAATACCCATCCTCACAGGTCCTGCCCCTTGGAACCTCTAGTTTCTTTTAAGACCCAGGACAGGTTCCATCATCTAAGCAAAGCCATGCCTAATTGCCTACCTCACCAGTGGATAGTACCCACTCCCTCCTCAAATTGTTTTGGGATTACTTTTCTACTGACATATTATGTGCCTCAAGTCCTTTGAGGACAGGAAACCCTATTTTGCCTAATCTTATCTTTGAATCCTCAGTGGCATCTCATATAGTGCCCAGCACTCAGTAGGTACTTACTCATTACTTCAAAATCACAGTCTATCCAGATTTGTGAAAGGAAACAAGAAATGAAATCCAAAGAGAGCATGAGAGCAATGGGGTGAGAGAGGTGGTCTTCCCAAATATAGAAGGAATGGTTTGGGGGTCAAAACAAAGATATTTTTAAAATTTGAACTGAATTTGAATTTGGTGACTTCCTCAACAAGGGCTCTCCCTCTAATAATCCACACTACAGCCTCTTCATACTTTCTAGTCTCCTGACATTCTTATCGACAGTCTTCCATAAATTGTAATTGTCCCAAATGCTGGAAACCTCCCTCTGTTCCTTTAGAATCTTGTAGTTGGTTATTCAAGTATTTTAACCATCTGTAGTACTTTTTTAAGACACTTGTAGATGAAATGCCTACTTCGCTGTGTCATAGTCGGGGTAATGTAAGTTTTTCATCCATTTTGTTTTTCCTGCAGGCATTATTAGACTAGTTTCTTTTCCTACAATAATAGTATAGGATGAAGGTTCTAGGAAATGACTTGCTCAAGTGGGAAAGTCTTGGAAGGTGATGAGGAATCACAGAATCTTGGAAGAGAGCCCTAGAGATTTAGAGAGGTAGAAAAGATGGGAAGATGGGGTGAGGAAAAAAAGATGGAGAATTCTGGGAAAGAGGGGACAGTGTGGATAAAGATAGAGAGGCAGAACTATATCTGAGGGAAGAGGAGATGGGGCAACAATGAAGAGATCAGTCTGGCTGGAGCAGAGAATGTAAGTTGGGTAGTAATGGAGATAAGGGTGGGAGGTGGGGGGGTGGCTTTCAAAGCAATTGAAACCTGCTCTAAAGATTCCCCACTGGGACTTATTAAAAAGAATGCTCTCCATCTCCAGAGAAAGAACCGTGGGAGCAGAAATGCAAATGAAAACGTATGATTTATCACTGGACTATTTGGGTATATGACTTGGGGTTTTGGTTATATAAGAATATTCACTTACAAAAATGAGTAATATGGAAATGTTTTGCTTGATAATACATGTATAACCCAGACTGAATTGCATGTCAGCTCCAGAAGTGGGAAGGAATAAAGGGATTATATCACTTTGGAAAACTTATGTGGAATTAGTTATTAAAATAAAGAAAGAAATTTTAAAAAAGAATGTTTCCCCTTTGGGTACGCTCTCTCCTAGGGCTTTTCATGGTGTCTGGATAGACTTTTCATCATTTGCTCAATAAGTTTGTTCCTATTATAACTCTGCTATTCTAGAGTGGTTACAATTTGGATCCAGGGCCTCTGTGGGCTACAGAGTCATACAGTCCAATCTTCTTCTTAACTCAGAAAACAGACCCAGAGAGGGTGAGCAATTGGTCAGAGGACACACAGTCAGGAATGGCAAAAGGCTGAATTTGAATCCAGGCCCTCTGGCTCCAAAGTCATGGCTCTTAATGGGATTATCCTGGTTGGGGGGTGATGGATAAGGAAGTTCTTCCAGACCAATACTCTGGGGGGCTGAAGGCAATGTCCCCCAGGACTGGGAAGGAGATGGGGATGGAGACATCTCTTATTGGGCAGACTGGCCTGGTAGGACAAGGTGGACACTAAACTCTGTTGCAGATAGTCTTTTCGGAAGCCTCAAAGAAGCCCCTGGAGGGAGGGGAGCCCCAAGCAGCTCCCAGAGTCAGGCAGTTGTCCTGAGAGCCTCACACTGGGAGGGCTATGCCAGGGCAAGACTATGGGACCCAGTTGTGCCCAAGCCTGGGGACACTGCTGTAGATAGTTGCTTGGTACCGGGGGGGGGGGGGGGGCTGCTGTTCTGCTGAACACACAGGAAAAAGCAGAATCAAGTTAGAGCTAAAGAGCCAAGCCTTGAACTTCAGTCCTAGGACCCAGCTCTGACCCTGGGGGCCTCCCTCTGTATGGACAGCCAGGAGAGCCTAGAACTGCCCAGAGAAAAGAGACCAACAGGGCTGAGAGGGACCTGAGAATAGGGCAGTCAGTGCTGAGAGGGACCTTAGAACGAGGAATGCTAGAGTTGGGAAGGACCTAGAAGAGAGACTGCTAGAGCTGGGAAAGAGTTTGGAAAGAATAGGGGAAGTCAGGGCGGGGAGGTGCCTTAACAGTTCTCTGATGTAACCCAACCTGGACAAGAATCCCCGCCAGAACATGCTCTGGCCCCTCTCCTCGAAGACCTCCAGGGAGGAAGATCCCCGTTCCTCTGGAAGGAACCTATTGCACTTTGGGGTAATTCTAATTGTCAGGAAGCCTTTCCTCACATCGAGTTTAGCTCGGCCCCTTGGCACCTTCCAGCTGTTGCCTCTGGTGCCAACCAGAACCAGTGGACTTTCTCTGCCATGTAATAGCCCTTCAGCTCCCCTTCAGGAGTTCAGTTTCTTCTGAATCTTCTCTTTCTGGTCCTCAACATCCCCACCTCAATCCATGGTTCCCTCCTCATTCTCGGTGCCCTTCCTGGACATCTGCAGCTTATCGATGTCGTAGTTGAAGTGTGACACCCAGACCCCAACCCCATGTTCCACAGGTGGCCTGACCCAGGAGAGATCAGTGGGGCTGCTGACTCTCTCTCATCCTCCGTGCTCCGTGCAGACAAAGGCAGCCAGCATCAAGTTCGTTTTTCCACTCCTTATTAAGTTTATAAGACAAAGAAAAGATATCTTGCTCCGGAGATGGTAAATAAACAGTCAATGGGGGAGGAGGTTGTTTTATACAGTCAAGGAAGCCTAAAAGGGATTTCTCTTGGACCCGTGTACTCTATTATCTTGTGGGTGAATGGACACCAGATGAAGAGGACGTGGTGTCACTGGGAAGGAATGAGACAGATTTCCATAAAATACACAAGAAAATCCACCACACAAGACAAACGTGGACTTTTGCCAATGATGTGCATGGGAAGGCAGCATGGGGTGGTGGAAAGACGTTGGCCTTGAAGTTGGAGGCCCCGGTGCCCATGGAGGGCCTGACTCTTCTTGGCTGTGGCAAGTAAACCACATCAGAAAATCCATGGCCACATTTATAGTCATGTGGAAGAAACATGGAATGTTGCCCATGGAAAGCATAGGATTCTTGGATCATAGATTCCACATGGGAAGGGACCACACGAGCCATCCAGGTCAACTCCTCCCATTTTGTAGATGAAGAAACTAAGGCCTACAGACGCTACATGACAAGTCCCTCAGCAAGAAAGTGTTCTATGAAGTGTGTACTTCCAAGAGTCCTAAGAACCTGGCTTTGAGTCCTGACTTGGTCACTCCAACAATATCACTCTGGCCTCAGTTTCCTCATCTGAAAACAGGGGTCAAAAGGACTTATATTCTCGCTCTTACCCTGTGTTGTGAGAATCATGACTATAAAGTGGTGTAACTATCCTTGTATGCTAGAATTTCAGCTGGTTTGTGAGCTCACAGATGTGAGGACTCCCTCCACCATTCCTGCATCTCACACCCATTCCTGCCCTCTCAGCCTGGGCTCTTCTTAGATATGTGTTTTTAGGGCTTGGGGTGACCAGATGCCACTGAGGTTCCTTCCAGTGCTGAGATTCCCTGGTTGTCTGAGCTGGAGGTCTTTTTTTAAAAAGCACATGTTGGAGGCACTATTCTAGCACTCAAGTTGTCAACTTGTTCTACCTTTTCATTCACTCAATCATTCATAAGCACCTACTGTGTGCCGGGTACGGCGGAAGGTACAAAGACACAGTAGTTCCTTCCCTCAAGGAACTTTCATTTGAAAGGGGGAGACATATAGATTATAAGAGGCAGCAAGGCAAAGGGTGGCTAGAGAGTTGGCTTCAGTGTCAGAAAGACTTAAATTCAAGTTTCATGTTACTGGTGTATGATCCTGAGCACTCTCAGTGACCAGATAATTCTCTGATACTATTGGACAAAAATTTCTTACAGATGTCATCCAGGAGCACTAAGTAATTTATCTCCAGCCTCTGGCTCAAAAACTAGGCAGGGGAGTTTAGTCCTCAACTGGATAGACCTCGGTCCTTATAGCCTAAGACCTGGGGAAGTCTCTTCAGAAAAATACAGCAGTTAAAATCAGCTTTCACTCACCACGTGTCAGTACAGTCAGCAGATCCTTTTGCCCCTCTTCACCACCCTCAACTCAAAAGCATGAAGAATTCCTCCAGGTTCCACTTCAAAAAAATGAAGAACTGAACTCTCACAGGAGGTTTCACTCCAAGTAACCCAGTTCCAAATAGAAATCCACTTTTAAAGACATTTTCTCTTGCATCACTTCCCCTAATTCCACATCTAACAATCACAGCTGATGCTCTGCTCTAGGACTGCCCAGAAGGCATTTAGTCGATTCTGATTTGTTACCCACTATAGCACACATGGGTCACAGACCTCCCACTTCATGATTAAGTGGGATATTTGCACTTTGGGTTATTTGATCTAAATTGGCAGATCTTCATACTTAACTTTTAAGTACCGTGTTTGTACTTTTTGTGATTGAATCTAAAAATAGGCAGATCTCCATACTTAACTTTTAAGTAGGTGTTTACACTTAAGGGGGTTAAAATATAAAAATAGACATGAGTTACAATTTAAATCTTCACAATCAGGGAAGAGCTAAGTACCTTCATTGTTACAATTAGAGGAAAGCCAAATCCTTCTTCACACGACCAAACATTCTATAAATTTGGTAGTCATTTAAAATGGAATTTCTCTATGCCTTCTCACAGGGTTATGTTGTTTATATGTGAATTTATTTTATATTTTTCAACTTTGCTGATGTTAGTTCAATTAAATTTGAAGTTGACTCTCTAAGATTCTCTGAATAAACCATCAAAGCTAAAAAGCAGTAATTGTATTTCCTTTTTGCCTATACTTATCCTTTTTATTTCTTTGTCTTGTCTTTAGCTATAACTAACATTTCTAGCACTGTATCAATTAATAGTGGTGATAATGGACACCCTTGCTTTACCCCTGATCTTGCTGGAAAGTCCTCTGATTCATTCCTATTACATCTATTCTTGCCCCTTGGTTTTAGATACTATTTATCACCTTAAAGATCTATTTGTTCTGATGTTTCCTAATTTTTTTTAAAAGGCAGGAAAGTACCTAGAGCAGCACTTAAGTGCTTCAGAGCAAGACCTCTCTCCCCATCCCTTGATAGGATTAAAGATCAGATGAAGGGAAGGCAGAGTCCTTTAGTTTTTCAATTTAATGGAATTGTTTCCAGGTCACTTTTGACTAGTTGGAAAGGAAAATCCTTGGGATGTCTATAAAGAGCCTGGAGTGAAGGGTTTTAGAAAAATGTTTCTCTATAGTGTGCCAAGAGTTAAAAGGTTACAGCTCTGTTTGAGGAAGGAAAAGTAAATGAACTTTCACCTGGGCTTTGTAACCATGAGATGTATCTCATTGGGAAATTTTCTTTATTGTTTAGGAATGCTCTGAATTATAACTCCAGATTGGCTTGTGTTAGAGACATTTCCAAGGGCCTGGACTCTGCTGGGATGGACTTTTCTCTAAGAAGGAAAAACATTTGCTTAGAATAATCTAAATGAATCAAAACTGTTTGGGCAGATTTTTGTCTCAGATTTCAAGGACAGATTTTTCTTTCACAGTATGAAAGTCCCAGTGGAGTCGCTATAAACTTTTCGCTGACTAGCCTTGCCGTTATTCTCCCACAAACTACTCCATGACCTTCCCTCCAACCTGGCCAACCTGACAATGGCACACCAGATCTTTGCAGCTTAGACTTAATTGAAAAAAAAAAAACCTTTCCATGATGAAGATCAGATCCTGATGTCAATCTCAGCTGTTGAGTTCAAGCTGCGGACCTTTTACTGTAGTTCCACTCCAAAGTGGAACAGCCCATGGGGGAAATGAATTGATCAGGGTCTCATTGTTTATCCAGAATATTTCCACTTGTCTATTTGGTTTTGATGGGGAAAAGGTAAGTCTTAGAGAAGGGAGAAGAGAGCAGGAGTATTCTGTGTGCCCAGGGGAAATGGAAGTAGAAAGGTGGGTTCATGGGAATTAAAGAAAGGAACTGAAGACCAGCTCAACCTAGCTTTGCCTGGTCTTCAAAGACTCCCTTACTCTGATCAGTATGACTTGGTGACAATGGCTACCTTTATGGGAATTATCTGCTCCTTTTATTGTCCCTGGGAAGTCATTTCTTCAGGACAGGTTGTCTAAGGAATATGTTACCTGAGCCAGGAAAGGTGGGACTGGACTCCAGAAATGTTGGGCATCTTTGCTCTGCAGATGACTGCAGCCCCCTCCCCCCCCAGCCTTTCCTCTATTAATACTGAATATTCAATGTTGGTCGAAGCGAGAGCCCGCAAAGAAAAGGCAGGAAGCTTTATGTTTGACTCAAAGTAGAATGCTTTTTCAAAATCAAACTTTTCTCCCAAACATCATCAACAGAAGGAATTGCGTTTCAACTATGAAGCCCATTTAGACTCGAAACTTTCTCAAATGCTAACAGGCAGCAGTCAATTCAATGAGTCAACCACCATTGGTGGCGCTCACGATCATACACTAGTAATTAGTAACTTGAAAAAAAAATCACCATTGGATGAGGCCCAACCAAGGCCATTCAATGAGTGCAAATCATTCGTGATCAGCCACCCTGGAAAAGAGGATTGTCCTATGTTATCCCTCCTCTACTTCCCTGATTTAGTACAATAACTGCCAAACAGGGAGAACTTGTTTACTTTGGGAATTACTTGTGAAAAGACTATCTGATCCCCAGAAAGATTCCAAGGCTTCTGCTTACTATGAAGAGCTTCAGTGATATGGTTCTCCCTTCTGCTGGTGTTAGAGCCATCTGTGAGCCATCTCCGAAGGGGAACGAGGGGCCATATGAAGGGATGTGTGGAGGAACAGCAAGATACTTCCCTTATTGGCAGTCTATCTGGAGGCTAGTACAGCTGTATGTGGATGAATGGATAGTGGGCTTGGCCACTTAGCTCTAGACAGAGAAAGAACCCCCTTTTTCTCCCTCCATTTTCAGATTTTCTGAAGCAGTTGCAAAATATCAAACACATTTTTTCCTGTTTGGGGGAAGGGAGGGAAGCTAGAAAGGTGTAGAGGGGGTCAGCACATGGTTCAAAGGCACAAGGGCCCAACAGATAGTAGTGGTCTATTTTCACTTAGAGGTTGTTTTTTGGGGCGGAAAGAGGTGGATGATCCTAGACCAGAGCAAAGAGTTGGACTTTAATAAATGCTCGCTCCAAGCCTGGATGTCAAGTCTTCTGATCCATTTTCTCCCACTTGTTTTATGGACCTTCCTTAGCTATGAATGCCTTTGCCTTCTAGAACACTGAAGATGCTTTCCAAGCACTTCATCACTCTCTGATTGAACCCACCAACATTTCTACTGGAAGAGGAGGAGACTGTGAACTTCAGATAGTCTGGATGAACCAAATCCCCAACTCCGATGCCGTCTGGCACCACTGGTGCAAAAGCAATGTTGGATACCAAGGGGCTGCTCAGTGTGTGGTGTAAGAGGACATTTCCATTGAGATAATCATAAGCAAGGTCCTGAAAAAAGTCTGGAATCACAGGATTCTCCTTGCTGCCCCCAGGAACCTCAGTACAAACAAATGTCTGTCAAATCCCGGACCTGGGGAACAGACACAAGGCTGTTACTATTGACAGTGAACCCCAATCCAGGGAAAGAGAAAGAAGCCATTGAAGAGGCCTCTGGTCCTGGGGAGCTGGGTTAGAAAACCTCAGTGATTCCATTTCACATCTATCAAACAGACAAAGTTTTTAGAAAAGATCTTTTATTTTCCAAATTATATGTAAGAACAAATTTCAGTATATGTTTTCTGAAATTATAAGATCCAAATTGTTTCCCTCCCTCTCTTTTCTCCCCCCTCCCGAAGATGGTAAGCAATTTGGTCTGGATTATCTATCATCCATAACATACTTCCATATTGATCATTGTTGTAAGAGAATACTCATATAAAACCCAAATCCCCAAATAAAAAATCCACATAAACTAAAGCGATAAGTCGGATGCTTCCAACTGCATTCTGACTCCAACAGTTCTTTCTCTGGAGGTGGATAATCTTTTTTTGTCAGAAGTCTTTCAGAATTGTCCTGGATTGCTGCGAGATCAAAGGATGTAAAATGTACAAAAATCAAACAGCTCTTTTTGTAGTGGCAAAAAGTAGAAACTAAGAGGGTTTCTAATAGTTTGGAAATAGTTGAACAAATTGTAGTATTAGTAATAGAATAATAGAATGCTATTTTGCTTTTTGAAATGACAAAAGGCATAGATTCAAAAAGATGTGGGGAAAATGTATCCCTGAGAGTAGCTGTCTTTCCCAGTTGATCAGAATACAATATGGCTGTTACAGTGTACAAAATTCTTCTGGTTCTGCTTATTTCACTCCGCATCAGTTCATGTAGGTCTTTCCAGCTCTTTCTGAAATCATCCTGTTTGTCATTCCTTATGATATTCCATCAGCATCATATATCATGATTTGTTCATCCATTCCCCAATTGATGGCCTCCCCTTAATTTCCAATTCTTTGCCACCACAAAAAGAGTTGCTAGAGATACTTTTAAAAAGTAGGCCCTTTCCTTCTTTTTATGGGTTCTTTGGGATACAAACCTAGTAATGGTATTATAGGAGCAAAGGGTATACACAGTTCAAATAGGCAAAATTGACAAAAAGGGAAAATTACAAATGCTGGAGGAGCTGTGGGAAAACAGGCACATTAATTCAACATTGTGCTGTGAATTGGTCCATCTATTCTGGAAAACATTTTGGGATATGCCTAGAAAATTACCAAATAACATATACCTTTGACCTAGTGATGCCACTAGTAGATCTATATCCCCCCAAAGACCAAAGGGTACAAAACATACAAAAAAAATGAACAGCTCTTTTTGTAGTGGCAAAAAGGTAGAATAAGAGTGTTCCTATCAACTGGGAAATAGATGAACAAATTGTGGTATATGGACATATATGAAATGATAAAAGGATGAGTTTTTAAAAAGTGGGAAAAGTTTTATAAACTAATATAGTGTGAAGTGAGTAGAACAAGGAGGATCAATTTATACAGTAACAATACTATTAAAAACAAAGAACTTTGAAACACTTAAGAACACTGTTCAATACAATGATCACCGACAATGCCAGAGGATTGATAATGAGGCACATTCACCCAACTCCTAACTGAGAGGGGATGGACTTTCTATAGAAGAAGACATATTTTCTGGGCATTGCCAATGTGGGAATTTCTTTTGCTTCATTATGTATATATTTCTTACAAGGGTTTTGTTTCTTTTCTTTTTAAAATGAAACTAAGGTGAGAGGGACAGAAAATAGATTTTTGTCAAATGAAAAAATTAAATCCTTCCAGAAAGCAGTGCTAAGGATTATTATGATGAGGCTGTAGGAAAGATACTGTGAAACTTGGGGGCACACATGGTGTTTTCATCAAGTCTATCAATTAAACTTAAAGGCTTTGGAAAAGAGGACATTTGGGGAAATAAATAGCTGCTTAATAAGATTGTATCTGAAAACAATACTTGAATTTTTGGACCATTGCTTAAAAGTATTTGGTCAAAATTCTCTTAGCAATGGAAAGAGTGTAATTCACATTATAGTTTTAAAAATACACAGACATGTGTATGTTTATGTTTGCTTGGTGTCTTGTCCATCTAATCTAATGTCTTTTAAATTAACAAAGGAAGGCGAAAGTAGAAAATCATTTATGTATCCCTGCCAAGATGGCGCCCATAAAGAACAGCTCTAATGTAGAATAGTGGTTGAAATGTCCAGAAAACAGCAAGAGACAAAATCTGACAAAATCTGTCTTCTGATGTCTCAATGAATGTACACAGAATGGATAATAGACAAAGAATTAAACAGCTGATTGCAAGAAGGCATCATTGAGACAATGGGGAATGGGATACATGGATGGCTCTCGCAGGGTATGCCTTCTTCAAAAGGGCCCAAAGGAGAAAGTAGGCATTTGGAGGTGGGGTGAGCATTCCACGTTAGGAATAAAGACACAGGTGAGAAAAGAAAGTGACTACTCCATCCTAGCCTTAGTGACAGTGAAGGAGAAGTAAGCTAAGCATGGATTGGTGTGTGTTCTAGACTCCTTGAGTTTGGGGAGGAGCAGATCCAAAGGTTCAGGAGAAGAATGAGCAGATCCCATGGATTCAAATTCCTGAGGAATGGAGAGACAGGAAGGAAAGCTCTCCAGACTGAAATTCTGAAATCTAAAAAGAATCCATCTTGGTGATGAGAATGGGGAAGAGTTGTTTGGAGAGACCAAAACAGATGCGGAATGAAGACAGTAACTTAGGTTGTATGGGTGAGAGCTCTTCATTTCACAATCATCTATAGTTGGCAAAAGAACGTGAAGACCACAAAAAGGGCCAGGGTGTTAGGTTTGCTTCTCTGTTTGGGGCTTTTTCTCCCATGTTTGGGAAAAGAAAAGGCTTGAAATGAAGATATCCCAGATCACCTTGGATGGGACGATGATAACAATGCAGTTGGGCATACTCAACGTACTCGAAATATTTCTTTGTTTCTCTACCAAGAACTACCTTTAGCCTGAGAAGGACAGAACAAAAATGGCTAATAGAGAGTTGAAATATGAGATTCTGCCTAGTTTTTCCTGCCATGGTAATTGCCAACAAGGACATGTGAACTAGATGCATTTGGGGCCGGTTGAATGGCTGGACCCAGAGATAGCGTCATTGATGACTTGACATCCTCTTGGAGGTGGGGCTGCAGAGCCAGAGGCTTACTGGAGGGCAGCTCTCTCTCCCATGTCCTGCCCTAGAGTTCCCATGAAGAAGGCATGAGGGTAATTGTGACTTCAAATATGAATTCCCCAGGTGACTTGTTGGTCAGTACCTGAATGGGTCACCATCTAAAATAGGCTTTTGGACAGGTAGGTATCTTCTCAATGAATCTACCAGGTTGGGAATAGGCAGCCTGAAGGGGAAAAGAAAAGTGGATCAGAGTCTCTGTATAAACATTCAGTCTCCCGCGTTAGACCGCGTTGGGACTTTAAACTCTTAGCTTCTGTCTCAGAATTGATACTAAGTTATTGGTTCCAATACAGAAGAGTGAAAAGGGCTTAGCAATTCAATGACTTGCCCAGGGTCACACATCTAGGAAGTGTTTGAGGCCAAATTTAAATTCAACCTAGCTGCCCCATTTTAAGCCTTTGTTGAGCTTAGATGTGTGCAGCACCTAATAATAGCTAACACATCTACAGTACTTTAGAATTTGCAAAATGCTTTACAAATATCTCATTCAAACTTCACAACCACCTTGGGAGATTGGTGTTATTATTATCCCTATTTTACAGTTGAGGAAACTGAGGCAAACAGAGGTTAAGTGACTTGCCCAGGGTCACAAAGTTGGTGTGTCTGAATCTGGATTTGAACTTTGATCTATCTTGAGTCTCATTCCAGTGCTCTATCTACTACCTTGCCGAGTTACCTCTAAGTGCTTAATTCATGTTTGTTGATTGATTCGTTAGGGTTTCTAAAGGAGCTGCATAATAAGGCTCTATCAGCCAGACAGACCCTCAGGGCCACTCTAATTGACTCCCCTGGCTGCTAGAGGCAGTAAGGGATTATCCTGGCTGTTTCTACACCTACTTGTACTGTCTCGATGCCCCCAGCGCTTACTAGGGCACACGTGTACTTGGCAAGGCTCTTAAGTGGACAGATGAATACCTGGGAGGAGCTCGCCTGGGTGAGTGCTCGCTTGGTCAGACTTCTGCCCAATCAGGTACTTATTATCAGACACCCAGATACGGTACTTACCTGGGCAGGCTCTCCCCTGGCAAATACTTACCTTGGCAGGCTTTTATCTAGCCAAGAGTTTAACTGGGCAGGCATTTACATGGGTAGCAGCTTGCCCAGGTAGGCTTTAAGTTGGACAAGAGCTTGCTCAGGTCAGTATTTATCTGTGAAGACTCTTACCTGGCAGGCACTTCACTTGGCAGAAATTTGCCCGGCCAAGAGCCAGTGAAGGAGCTTAGCTGGTGATGTCTTAGCTGAGAAGGGGATTACCTGGCAGGAGCTCACCTGGGCAGGCACTATCTGGGTGGGCCTTTCCCTGGGCAGGAGCGTCCCTAGAAAGAACTTCTCTGGGGAGCACTCTTGCTTGAACACAACCTGTGTTGTACATAAGTGACTCTCTCCCAGCCTCCTACCCCCAGCATGGAAGCTGGTCCATTACTGTCTTCACGGCCCTGGCACTGAGCACATCCTAAATACTTGAGGATTTGGGGCTGGGTTCCAGGTAGGTTTCTTTCTCATTTGTGTTAGAATCCACATTCTAGGGGGAAAATGGGTGGCTCAGTGAATTGAGAGTCAGGCCCAGAGATGGAAGGTCCTGGGTTCAAATCTAGATTCAGATAGTTCCTAGCTGTGTGACCCTGGGCAAGTAACTTAACCCCCTTCTTTGAAACCAATACATAGTATTGATTCTAAGACAGAAGGTAAGGGTTAAAAAAAAAAAGAATCCACATTCTAGGGATAAGGAGCAAGACAAGTCAATTCATCCTTCAAGGCTCAACTCAAAGCCTTTCTTACCCCTCTTCTCTCCCCAGTTGTCTCATGTGTAAATCAAGGACTAAATTCACTCTTTCTCTGTTTAATTCCTAAAAGCATGTTTTGTTTTGGCCCCAATTTTTGCCCCTAAATATAGTTTTATGTTGTTGGGTAGCCCAGGGAACAGTGAGCTGGATCAGGAAGTCCTGAGTTCAAATGCAGTTTCTTGATGCTTCCTTACTGGCTGTGGGATCCTGGGCAAATCACTTCGCCTGTTTACCTCAGTTTCCTCTTCTATCAAATGGGGATAATAATAACACCTACCTCCAAGGGTTGTTGTGAAGATCAAATGAGATAATATTTATAAAACTCTAAAGAGCCATAAAACAATAATTATTATTTCTATTGTTATTGTTAATTATTATTTTCCTAAGGGTAAGTTCTGTCTTCTCCAATCAGATGATAAGCACCCTGATGGCAGGGGTTATGTCAGGATCTCAGATCTGGAAGACCTCTCAGTGACCACATGGGAGTACAGTAGAAACAATCTCGTTTCTTGAAGCAGAGGACCTGGGTTCCAATCCTACCTCTGATGCTTACCATCTGTATGACCTTGGATCAATCACTTTGCCTCATTGGGCCACAGCTTCCTTACTTGTAAAATGAAGGGGATAGATACCAAGGTCCTTTCCAGCTCCATCTGTGATCTTGGGACCTGATTGAGAATTCCCTCTCCTGACATCCACTACTAGTGGTAAACTAGGGAACTCACTACCTTGCCAGGTAACCCATTTCACTTCGGGGTGGCTCTCATCAGTAAGAAGTCTTTCCTGACATCAAGCATCAATGTTAAAAGAGGTTCTGATCCCCTTTCACAGCCTCTCAGAGCCCAACTTCAAGCTCTCTTCCTTCTTCTTGATCAATCCAACCCCAGATTCGATCATCCTTTTGGAGAGTCTACAATTAAGCATGAATTTAAAAAATAGAGAAAAATAGTGTGTGGAGTGGAATCTTGGGGGTCTGCACCCCAAAGTCACTCCAATGAGCAGACAGGAGATTGGATAAGATGCTGGCAGAGAAAATACAGCCCAATGCAATGTCCAAGGGTATACAAGTAAACTCAGAATGTACGGGAAATTCACCCAGTGCTTCTCTTTACTCGCCCACCTTAGGTATGACACAATGTCTGTGTGTGCTATATTTTCTTGATCTAGTCCTGCCCTCCTTATGTTTCCCAGCATTCTTGAACCCATGGGAGCACTCCTCAAGTTTGCAATTTCTAGGTTGAGTCAGAGTTTAGATATAGACATGGCCCTTCAGCCTGAAACGTTGGGGACATGGAATTAAGATTGTAACTTTACATTTAGGACTTTTTCTCATGGGAATTTTCCATCATTGTTTAGTTTCTATCTTCTTTTAACCTTTTGAATACTGACTGTTGGACTTTTTGGAATCCATAGGAAAAAGGGGAAAAGAGGAGAAATGGGAGGTTTGGGCCACATTAGAAAACAGTGTTAATTAGGATAATTGAAGGTGTACATTGTTAAGGTTAAACTTAGGGTTGAGACTGAATATATTATATTAGTGGTTGCAGGGGATTTAAATTAAATCCCAATGAAATCCTCAAGTCAGTTTGGGATTTTATGGTGGTTTAATTACAATAGAAGGAAGAAATTAAGAAGAAGAAAGAGAGGGAAAGGGTAGAAGATCTGCTCTGACTTGGCCTAAGCCAAGGGGAGTTCAGAGGTCTCAGCCAAGGGGCCTTCTTGTAAGATTAAATCTAGTTTGGCTTCCAGCCATGAGGCCTCCTTCAAGATGAGGGGCCTCCTTGGAGGATAGTGCCTTCAGAAGGTCAAGGAAAAGGGGAGTCAGTCTTCTCACTCACCAAGTTCGATTCAGGGAAATTGCTTCACCTAGACCATGCTACAGAGCTCCTCCCAGTGATCTCCACTGCCAAAGTCCACCAAATCTGTAAGCACCCTAAACACTGCCAAAAGCTCCCAACGCTGCCAAGCGAGAGCTCTCACAGGAAGTGACGCAAAATATATAGGAAGTTCTTTACATCACTTCCTGTGTCTCACATGTACCAATGGTGGCTTAAACTTGGCTTCGGACATCCCAGGGGGTCAGTCAGTTGTTTCTGAGGCCATTCTCCCCTACAATTAATCCTTAAGTGGGGATGTATACACTCCTAGTTGCTAGAATTCTAAAGACTAAGCAGGGTGGAGTAAAACTAAAATTCACAACATATATAAAAGGCTGCTTGGGGAGGAGATTACTCTTCATAAGGAGAGATTAGTATCTCCCTTACAAAGGGCATCTAACTTTATCTAATTTTTATGGGAAGTTGCCAATCTAAAATGACTAATACTAACTAATATATACTGAAGGATAACACATCATTTCAACCTACAGAGCAGTGAGTAGGAGTTGGGGTCCAGCTACCCATGCCTATCCCCATAGAAGGAGGCCATTTTCTCAGAATTCAGCTGAGCCTTTCAAGAACATTGTAGCAAATCCTACTTCTGCTATGTCCCAGCTAAGGCTTTTGTCAAGTCATTTCTTCTCTCTCAGGTTCTTTATCTGTAAAATGAAGGAGTTGACCTAGATCCATGTTGGCAAACCAATGGCACGCTGGGGGCTGCTTGGAGGGGGCTGCTTCCCTCCCCCTCTCCACACATGTGTGAGGACAATTCTCCCATCAACTACCCTTCTGCCCAACAGCCCAATGAGAGTACTTCCTCCCTCCCCTGTATGGGACAAGGTGGGGGTCTCACATATGGCATGAGGGTTGCATTTTGGGTACTGTAGCAAGGGAGAGAATGATTGACAGGTCTTGAGACATAGAATCTTGCCTGAGCTGGTTGAATCAGAGTTCTAAGGAACAGTTTTGCCAACTGCCACACTGGAGCTGAAAGGTGAAGGAGAAAGGTGTATAGCTGAGACATCCTAGAAATCCATCCGTCAAGCAACTGGCCTTTGACGATCTATTGGCTGCAGTGAGAGAAGATCTCCAGTTTTCTGGTGGACAGTTACTGGAGAGCAAAACTCTACTTTGCTGAGACTATCTGAGAATACCAAACCTGGGATTCCTGAAATCTGATCAACCATTGACTCTGTGTGTGAGATTTGGGTTTACTGTGAGATTTAGCCCTGATAGTCTTTAGTTAGATAGGTAGTCAGAGTAAGCCTAATTAGATAATTAAATATAGAGGGAGAAGAGTCAGATGCTAATCTTTTCCCCTTGTTCCATTCCCAAAACCTTTCCTTTAACTGTTAATAAATTCAATTTTATTTATATGTCCTCCTCCCTCTGTATAACCTTCTTTTCCCCCTTTCCTAAAATCATAATAACAGTACGCAGTCTCTAAAAGGTTCACCATCACTGGCCTAGATGAACTGTAACGTCCTCTCTGTCTTCATCTTACTACACTGAAGTCATTTATAGGTCTATCTCTGAGGTCAATTAGACCCCCAATGAAGCAGAGTGGAAGCTTCGTGAGGGCAAAATTATTATGTCTTTCTTTTTGTCATCCCTAGCACCAGACAGACCTATGAATTAAATTGAACTTGGAAATTTGGTTTAATTTAAATTGAATTTTATATTTATATTTTAAAATCCATATTATAATCTATCAAAATACATAAACATTAGTAAATAAAAATAAATTATACTTGTATTAAAATTTTCATTTTAATTATTAATATTAAATTAAATTTTCACTAATTTTTCTCATTTAAGTCAGTCCTCTTCTTCCCAATTTGTGACTTGGCAATTTCTTTTTATGCAGCCCAAATCAGCAAGAGGGTCTTCTCCATGTCTGTTAGCTTTCCCTACAAGGAAAACGACTTCCCCTCTAAATTCCATTCATCTGGAAAAATGGATGTTTCTACCCATTGCTAAATCTCCATCCTGGGAGCTGGGCTCAAAAGGTACTAAAGGTCCTTCCTGATCTCTGTGGAGAACAATTGTTCGTTAAGCACTTGGGCTCTTAAATGTAGCATCAGAAGAGACTCCTCTGAGGTCATCTAGTTGGACTTTCCTCATATGACAAAAAAGAAAACTGAGGCCCAAAGAGATTGTGACTTGCCCAAGGTCCCACCAGTGGCAACTGTCAAAGCTAGGATTCCACTTCAGGCCTTTGGACTCCAAAGTCGTCTCCTGCCTTGGGGTGGAGATGTGGGTCCTTCGGGGAGTGGGTCAGAGTAGAGGCGCCAACCCCTGGGAATTATTTGGGAAAGAGCTAACAAAATAGCAAAAACACAATAAAACATACACAATATTGCATTGTGAAACCAAGTCCATATGCAGCCCATGGGGATCCTTATATACACATTAATCGCTCCCATTTCTTTTCAAATTGTTACCCTTTGTCTTAGAATTGGTACTAAGTAGAGGTTCCAAGGCAGAAAAGCAATGAGGGCTAGGCAATGGAGGTGAAGTGACTTGTCCAGGGTCACACAGCTAGGAAGTGTCTGAGGCCAGATTTGAACTCAGGAAGAAGGCTCTTTCTGTCCTGTCCACTCTTCCGCTCTCTCCTGGACCATTAGAACATCCTCTTAATTGGTTCCCCTGCCTCCAGCATCTCCTGGTTGTGGCCGAGAAACCCAGCCAAGCTCACTGGCTCACAGGGGAATCAGAGCCGCGACTGTGACCTCAGTAGTGCCAAATTCTAAACAACTCAGCTGAACTTCATTCTCGAAATTCTTTCCAAGCTCAGTCTTGCTTGGCTGAGGGCTTGTTTTCTGTTTGTTTTTGTCTTTGCGTAAGCGGCAGAGGCCAGCTGTTTCCATCTTTGAGGACAGGACAGCTCTGAGGGCTCCTCCCTCCCGGCCCAAGAAATCATACGAGTTTATAGACTTTGGCAACTGGCAGATGGAGAAACTGAGGCCCAGAGGCAGCGAGAGACTTGCCGTAAGGATCAGGGACTGCGTCTTCTAAACCCAAGCTTTCCCTTCCCAGAGCGTAGGGCTGGGCATTCAGCAGGAACTGTTGGTAGAATGATAAATGAGGGCATAATCTGTGCAGCAGAAAGGTCGGTGCTAGGCCTGGAGGAATGACTGACCATCTAGCACTCTTAAAGTGGATTAATAATAATAATAATAAACATTTCTAGAGCCCCAGTATGAGGCGGCTAGATGGCTCAGTAGATTCAAACTCAGCTTCAGATACTTTCTAGCCGTGTGACCCTGGGTAAGTCACTTGACCCCATTTTTACCTCAATCCACTAGAGAAGGAAATGGCAAACCACTCCAGTTCCCTTGCCAAAAAAAAAAATTCCATGGACAGTATTGGTGTAATACAGTCCAAGGGGTCAGGAAGAGTTGGATGTGACTGAATGATAACAACCGCATGGTGTTCCAGGCACTGGGCTAAGCACAATAACCTTGAGATAGAGATGTTGTTATTATCATCCCCATTTTATTGATGAAGAAATGGAGGCGGTCAGAATTTAAGTGACTTGCCCAGCTAATAAGTAACTGAGGCCAGATTTGAACTCTTGTCTTCCTGACTCCAAGTCCAGCATTCTATCCACTGAACCACCAGCTTCCCTGACATATAATGTGGGTCATTAGGGGGAAAGAGACCTAGGCTAGAAGTCCAAGACCCTGAGTGCTGTTAACAAGATCCGTGACTCTGGACAAATCATTTGCCCTCAGGGTCAGAGCTATATGACAGGCATGGCCCCAGTAAGTCCACTGATACCCTCCTTGATGTCTCTGTATAGGGGAGCATGTCAGCAAACTCAAGGCTTTGGTGGCTCCTATGCAGATAAGATGCCTTCATCAATACGCCCTGTGTGTGTGTGTATGTGTACCATTTATAGACCCCAGCCTGGCCAGAGTCAGAGAGCCTCCTTACCAGATTGGCCACTTTTTTGACTGAAGTAACTCATAAAGACAGTCCATAAGGCAAGGAGGAGTCCAGGGGGCATTAGCAAAGGGCCTGGACACCCTAAAGACACCAGGCTTCTTGAAGCAGAGCAGTAAATCCTTCCCACGTCCCACTTAGAAAGACTCTTTTCCCTTCTGGGCCTCCCTCACTTGTATAATAAGGGGATGGGACTAGATGGCCTTGAAGGTCCCTCCCAGCTCTCTTTTGGTGTTCTCTACTTCAATTGTTAGACTTCATTGCTCTCCTCCAATCTCTAATGTAAGATTTCTAGGAGTCTCAACTTGTACTGCTTTGTGTTATGACAGAGGGTTGATTTGCAAGAGAAGCTAGGAGCCAAGTAGAAACTAGGTGGGGGTAGAGAGTGATGTTGGGTTAGCCATATCATCATCATCTTCTTCTTCCTCTTCTTTCTCCTCCTCCTCTTCCTCTTCCTTTTTCCTCTTCCTCTTTCTCCTCCTCCTCTTCTTCCTCTTCCTCTTTATCCTCTTCCTCTTTATCCTCCTCCTCCTCTTCTTCTTCCTCTTCCTTTCTCCTCTTCTTCTTCTTCCTCTTTCTCCTCTTCTTCTTCCTCTTCCTCTTTCTCCTCTTCCTCTTCTTCTTCTTCCTCCTCTTTCTCCTCTTCTTCTTCCTCTTCCTCTTTCTCCTCTTCTTCTTCTTCCTCCTCCTCTTCTTCTTCCTCCTCCTCTTCCTCTTCCTCCTCCTCTTCCTCTTTCTCCTCCTCCTCTCCTTCTCCTTCTCTTCCTTCTCCTTCACCTTCCCCTTCTTCTTCTTCTTCTTCAAACCCTTACCTTCCACCTTAGAATCAATACTGCGTATTGGTTCCAAGGCAGAAGAGGCTAGGCAATGGGGGGTAAATGACTTTCCCAGGGTCACATAGCTGGGAAGTATCTGAGGCCAGTTTGAACTCAGGACCTCCCCTCTTCAGGCCTGGCTCTCTATCCTTGAGCCATATTATTCTTACATAAAATCCCCTTCTGAGGCCATTTAGGTCCCCAAAGATCAGCTATACCTCCTAGGTAATACCGGGTAACCTTCCGGAGCCTGGATTTCTAGTACTGTTGCTGATGTACCCCCACCTGTGAGTTTTCCATTTCAATCAGCTAGTGGACCTCATCAGTTAGCTTTTTTCTAACAAAGGGCATTTAAAGTTGGTGTAATAAGAAACTGGTGCTAAACATTCCCTCTCCTCCTAGTCCGGGTTGCACTCTCCCATAAATACACCCTGGTCCATGGAAGAATTGACTTCAGCTACCTAGAAAGTGCATGAATGAAGGTACATTCACAATTCCTGCTTACCTGATGTCCTCTCTTCCATCAATTAATTAAGTCAAGAAATCACTCCGTGCTGTCATTGGTTCTCTTTGAAACTGAAGGATGACAATTTTACTGAGCTCCTCCTCTGTGCTGGGCACTGGAGATTCAAGTACAAAGAATGAAACAATTCCTATTTGCAAGGCACTGACAATCTGACGGGGAGACAAGAAGTACAGTAAGAATAGGTACGGCATCAATTTAAAATTGGTGAATATCCATCTGTACAAAGTAGTTCAATGCAAAGTAGTTTAGGAAGGAGAGTACTTGTAGAGGGGATCAAGAAAGGCTTCTTTCAGAAGATGATGCTCAGCATCTCTTCGAGAAAGAGCTAAAGAGAAAAGGCATTCCAGGCATGGAGCACAGCCAGTGCAAAGGCCTGGAGATGAGAGATGACATGTTATGCATGAGTCCATAGCCAGCATTTCTCTCTGATGCAAGGGGTGACCCTCCTTGATTCTCATTCCTTCTTGGGTAGCTTTCTTTCTATGTCTGGTATAGACCTCACCACCTCCCTTATGGATTACTGCAATAACCTCCTGATTCATCTCCCTGATGCCAATACTCACTCCTGTACCTTTTCCCTTTAGACTCCAAATAGAATTCCTAGAGCTCATATCTGACCTCATTCAATCAACTCCGGTGCCTCCCTCTGACTTCCATATTTTTCCAGTCTTCTAATATTTCACTCCTTCCCTTCTGGGTATTCCATGATCCAGTAACACTGGCCTTCTTCCTCCTCCTCACACAAGACATCCATTTCCAGACTCCAGGCCTTTGCAATAGGCATGCCCCATGCCTGGAATGCTCTCCCTCCTCCCCTTTTTCTCAGGGCTTCCCTGGATTCCTTAGAGCCTCCTCTCAATCCCACCTTCAGCAGGAAGCATTTCCTGGTCCTCCCCCACATGCACATACACCTCCTTCCCTCTGAGATGACCTTCCTCAGCCCTTGTGTCTAATTCTTTTCATGTGATCTTCCCCATCAGGCTACAAGCTCCTTGCGGATCCAGTTTTTTACTTTCTTGCCATCCCCAGTATTCTGGCCCATAGCAAGCATTCAATAAACACTGATTGACTGACATCAAAATGGATTGGAGTCAAGAAGTGAGAGAGAGGGAAGCCTCGCAGGTGAGCCCAAGATACTGGTTGAAGGATGGCATTATGGGGGCAGCTGGGTATCTCAGTGGGTTGAGAGTCAGGCCCAGAGATGGGAGTTCTGGGTTCCAGTCTGACCTCAGACACTTCCCAGCTGTGTGACCCTGGGCAAGTCACTTAACCCCCATTGCCTAACCCTTATTGCTCTTCTGCCTTGGAACCAATACACAGTATTGATTTTAAGATGCAAGGTAAGGGTTTAAAAAAAAGAAAGAAAGAACGGCATTGTGGAAACAAGTAGAGAGCAGAAAAGGGGGAAGTTTTAGGGATAAAAAATCATATTTTGAGGATCTGGGGAGACAGCAAAGTGGAAATGTCCTGGAGGCACCTGGAGACCCGGATCCAGAACAGAAATCTGAGAATCGTCAGTAGAGAGGCTAGAAGAAAAGGGGAGAGTCATTTTCCCAGGGTCGCCTGGGAGAACCAGAACTAGAACCCAGATCTCCTCACTTCTGGTTGTGGTTCTTTCTCTGGGCCTTTGTTTTCTTCCCAGGTCATGGTTGGTCGTGGATAAGTCCATGATGATCCTCCTCTGCCTTTTCTACCCGCCTTTCCCAGAAGCTCAAGCCTTGAGGCCGGTGCGGAATGTGTTTGTTATATTGTGTTTTCTGGTGTTCCCCAGCGTGTCCCAACACCTGACATTGGAGGTCAGCGAGAGCCTGCATTCCCTACAATGCGTCATTTCCTGGACCCCAGAGAGAAAGTGCAGCCTCCAAGCCTATCCGGAAATCTTCCTGGCCTGGGAGGCTGACTGCTGACTGATCTCAGCTTCCATCCACAAGACAGGAATGTTGGAGAGCCAGAAAAGGCAGGTGGTGATGGCACGAGTCCCAGAGTCGTCCAGGAACCCTAGGGACGTGGAAGTGGGGTTCGGAGGGGCTCCAGGAAAGGACCCCAGAGGCGCAAAATGGGAGGAAACCCCAGGATTGTCTTGTTGGCCCCCCATCGATGGAGAGGAATCCCCTCGGCATTCTCAACAAGTCTTCCTCTAGCCTCTGTCGGAAACCGTCCAGTGATGAGGGAGTCACGGCCCCCCCAATGCCGTCCATCCCTCTTTGAAGTGGCTCTGCCGGTCAATCAGCCAAGATCGCGCTTCCTTTTCTTTGTCGTCTTTTGCTCTCTTTTTATTGATTCGTTTTTCGAGATTTGCCTTTCTGTTATTTCGGTCACCGATGGGGAAGGGAGGATGGAAGAAGCCTGCGGTCCCAGGGTCACCCGCTGGAGAGGGTCAGAGTTTGGAATATGGTCTGGGCTCCAGTTCCAAAGTGCTTTCCAGGGTAACACCCCTGGCGAGCCTCCTTGGGAGCCCTCAGAGGGCCGGAGGAAAGGCCCAGGGCCAGAGGTGGGCAAACGAGGTATCCGTTGTTTACAGAAAGTGTAAAATCAATTCTCCTTCCGTACCAAGGATTTCTAGTCCTGTGTGTGCACGTTGGTCTGTCTCTAGGGGTGCACATTAGATAGAGTCCTCAGCCTGTCCAGTTAGCCCTGTTTGCCTTAGTTTCCTCTTTTGTCAACTGCATCAGAGAAGGAATGGGCAGGCTACATATCTTTGCCAGGAAAACCCCAAATGGGGTCACCAAGACTTAGACATGACAGAAATGACCGAGCAACAACAAATGGACTCCTTTGGCGGTCAGTCTCATCTCTTCCCATAATAATGTTTTAAATGCATAAAAAGGTACATAATATGGAAAAGGAAACCAATAATAGTGAAATGCAATTAACAAAAAAAATATTTTTTAAGTTCTTAGACCTTACTTTAAAAAAAAACCAACAAGACTTACCTTCTAAGAATCAATACTGTGTATTGGCTCCAAGGCAGAAGAGTGGCAAGGGTTAGGCAATGGGGGTTAAGTGACTTACCCAGGGTCACACAGCTAGGAAGTGTCTGAGTCCAGAATTGAACCTAGAACCTCCCATCTCTAGGCCTGACTCTTAGTCCACTGAGCCACCCAGCTGCCCCCATCGAGACTGAGACCTTAATCTAAGAACACATGTACTAGATAGAGGTTATTTGACTTGGTTTCCTGGCAAAATTCTTGAGTGTTATTACATTAGCATTATCAGACTTATTTTATAACAACTTGGAAAGAGAATAAACAATAACAGACTAACATCCTATTATAATGATTAGTTTATTTTAAGCTTAGAGGGAATATAATAGTCACTAAGGCCCATGTGGTTTCTTCCTCTTTGGATGTAGGAAATTTGTTTTAGACAAAAAAGTTATGGATTCCTTCACAATTGCTCTGAACCCTGAGCCAGGAAAAACTGCTCCAAGCCCCCAACCAGGAAAAACTCTTAGAGTAGTTAGAAGTTGGGTTCTCTGCTTTTATGTTTATCTCTGCTTAATCCTAAGCATCTTTGTGGCTGAGAGAAAATTTTATTATTTGGAAGAGAAAGTGAGCACAATGGCTTTAGGCAACTCTGCCTCACTTCAATCCAATTTATGCACAAGTCAAAAGACATCACCAGTGATATCATTTCAATCATCTTCTGTAGGAAGGACAACAGCCAACCAACCAACCATTTCTCTTTTATCTAGCTTGCTCTCTATATATTTGTTTGCATGTTGTTAGATTGTAAGCTCCTTGAGGGCAGGGACTATTTTTGCCTTCTTTTGTCTCCCTAGAATTTGGCACAGTGCCTAGAACATAGTAGGTTCTTTTTTTAAAAACACTCATCTTCTATCTTAGAATCAATACTAAGTATTGGTTTCAAGGCAGAAGAGCGGTAAGGGTTGGACAATGGGGGTCAAATGACTTGCCCAGGGTCACACAGCTAGGAAGTGTCTGAGGTCACATTTGAACCCAGAACCTCCCATCTCTGGGCCTGGCTCTCAATCCCCAGAGCCACCCAGCTGCCCCTAACACATACTAGGCTCTTAATAAATGATTGATTGATACCTTGACACTGACTCCCTTACCCTTCTTCACATATAACACTATCTAGCTCTTGACTCTGGGCATTTTCCCTGGTTGAACATCATGCCTGGAAGGTTCTCCCACCTCATCTCAGTTTCCTGGCTTCCTTCAAATTCCAATTAAAATCCTTCTTGCTTTAGGAAGCCTTTCCTGCTCTCCCATAAGGCTAATGCCTTTCCTTCATTGATTATCTCCAAATTTTTCCCATCTAAATCATGTTTAACATGGGCCTTCCCTCTTCTTAACTTTATAGTATGACTTCTCTCATTGTTCAACCCAAACTACTCTCTAAAGTTGTCAGTGATATCTTAACGACCAAGTTCTTTTTGCCCATCCTTATCACCTTTTTAATATTGTCCTTTTCCAGGTTTTCAAGGCAGGACTCTATGCTGATGCTCCTCTTTCCCATCTGACCTCTGTTTCTTAGCTCTCTTGTTGGAATTTCATTCAGACACACTCACTCTCTCTGCAGATCCCCCAAGGCTTTCTTGTGGACCCTCTTTTCTTTCTATAGGATTGTTCTTGGTGATCTCATCAGTTCCCATTGCTTGCATGATCATCTCTGCTGATGGATGATTCTGAAATCTATTTATTCAGCCCGAACGTCTCTGGTGGCCTATAATTTCGAATCTCCAATTAGCTTCCAGAGCTGGCCAGGTTTGCCCCAGCACACAACCGTTGCATTTTAGAAAAGCTAGACCCATTCTATGATATGGGAGGGGAGGAAGTTGCCAAAAATAGAGAATTACAAGTGGGCAGTTGTGTATGTTTAGGTCCACTGCAGAATACCGTGGAAGTTCTTGTACATACAGTCCACAGAGGAGGCTGCTAAGATCACGTAAACTTAGTGCTTTGGCCCTGTAAAGATTTTTCAAAGTACTCCAACAGCTGCAAGGGGCCTGATTTGGAGGAAAGGGAGAGGTCAATTTCCCTTCCCCCATCCCCTCCTCCCAGTTCTAGTACCTGGGGAAATTATTGCTCTGCTTACTTCATAGGTAGAAAAGAATGAGTTTTTCAGTTCTGTGTACTAAAAACATGTTTAAAAATAGCAAAACAAAAATATTTGTTCGCATGGTGTCTCACTAGCCTGTGAGCATCCTGAGAGCAGAAACAACTTTCCTACTTTTCTTTGTATCTCCATGGCTTTAGCGTAGTACCTAGCACGTAGTAGGTGCTTTAATAAGTGTTTGTTGGCTGACAGCAACTTATTGGATATAGGAGGAAGAGAGTGGTGAGACAGGATGATGAGTCAAGAATTCTTTTCAGGAACTTAGGAACCTGGGAGGATGCTCAATGTTGCTCTTCCTTAACTATGAAAAGGGAAGGACTTGGGGCAGTGGTGGTGCTGATAATGCTTCATTTTAGACATGTTTCATTTAAGATGTCTATAGGATATACAATTTGAGATGGCTGATAGGCAGTTGGAGAAGTGAAATTGGAGGCCACCAAAGAGGTTAGTGCTAGACAAATAGATTTAAGAATCACCCATCAGCAAAGAAATGATCACTGACTCTGTGGGAACTGATGAGATCACCAAGTGAAATTATACGAAACATATCTAATCAATTGGCCAATATGGCAGCAAAGGAAAGTGATGCATGTTGGAGGGGATGTGGAAAAATTATGACACTAATACACTGCTGGTGAAGTTGTGAATTGGTTCAACCATTCTAGAGGACAATTTGGAACTATGTACAAAGGGCTTTCAATGAATGCCTACCCTTTGGCCCAGCCATAGCACTGCTGGGTTTGTGCCCCAAAGAGATCATAAGTAAAAAGACATGTACAAGAATATTCATAGCTATGCTTTGTGATGGCACAAAAATTGGAAAATGAGGGGATGCCCTTCAATTGGGAAATGGCTGAACAAATTGTGGTATATGTTGGTGATGGAATACTATTGTGCTCAAGGGAATAATGAACTGGAGGGATTCCATGTGAACTGGAACAACCTCCAAGAAGGGATGCAGAGTGAAAGGAACAGAACCAGGAGAACATTGTATACAGAGACAGATACATTATGGCACAATCGAATGTAATAGACTTTTCTACCAACAGCAATGCAATGGCCCAGGACAATCCAGAGGAATTTGTGAGAAAAAACTGTGCTACCAGAAATGCATTAGAAAAATATATACTTGATCATATAGTGCAATAGGGATGTGATTAGGGTTTTGATGTTAAAAGATCACTCTACTACAAATATGAATAACATAGAAATGTGTTGGTTTTTTTAATCCTCACCTTCCGTCTTGGAGTCAATATTGTGTATTGGTTCCAAGGCAGAAGAGTGGTAAGGGCTAGGCAATGGGGGTCAAGTGACTTGCCCAGGGTCACACAGCTGGGAAGTGTCTGAGGCCAGATTTGAACTTAGGACTTCCCGTCTCTAGGCCTGGCTCTCAGTCCACTGAGATACCCAGCTGCCCCCAGAAATGCATTTTGAACAACAATACATGTATAACCCAGTAGAACTCCTTGTTTACTTTGGCAGGGGCAGAGGAGATGGTGGGGGATTATGAATCATGTAACCATGGAAAAATATTCTAAATAAAAATTAAAAAAGGAATTCTGTGGAAAGAGAAAAGCAACCAGAAGAAAGCCTTGGGGGATCCCCAGGGTGCGTGAGTGTGCCCTGAATGAAGTTTCAACAAGGGAACTAAGAAGGAGAGGTCAGATGGGTAGGAGGAGCACCAGGATAGAGTCCTGTCATGAGATCTGAGAGAAAAGACAGTATCAAAAGGGGAGCTGACAAAAGGGTGATGAGGATGGACAAAAGGAATTTGGTCACTAAGATATCACTGATAATTTCAAAGAGAGAAACAAGACTAAAGAGAGCCTTTTCGAGGAGTTTAGTCATAAAAGGAGAGAGGTTGAGGGGTTGTCCATCAATTGGGAAATAACTGAGCAAGTTGTGGTATATTATTGTAATGGAATATTATTGGGCCATAAGAAGTGGTGAGCAGGATGTTTTCAGAAAAACCTGGAAAGACCTTCATGAACTGATCAAAGCGAATTAAACAAAACCCGTCGAACACTGCGCACAGTAACAGCAAGATTGTACTATGATCAACTGCGTATAACCTAGCTATTCTCCGCAACAAAATGATCGAAGACAATTCCAAAGGCTGCATGATGAAAAATGCTATCCATCTCCAGAGATAGATGGAATCTGAATGAAGATCAAAGCATACTGTTTTCCCCTTTTTTGGTCTTTATTCTTTCACAGCATAACTAATATGGAAATATATTTTGCCTAGTTGTACATCTATAACCTATATCAAAGTGTTTGCTGTCTCAAGGAGAAGAGAAGGGAAGGAAGGAGAGAATTTGGAACTCAAAATTTCAAAACAGAAATGTTAAAAATTATTTTTACATGTAATTGGAAAAAATAAAATATTATTTTTGTAAAAAAGGAAAGAGGGATGTATAGCTACAGAGAGAGTTTTTTTTAAACCTTTCCCTTCTGTCTTATAATCAATACTCCATATTGGTTCCAAGGCAGAAGAGTAGTAAGGGCCAGACAATGGGGATTAAATGACTTGCCCAGGGTCACACAACTGGGAAGTGGCTGAGGCCAGATTTGAACCTGGGACCTCCTATCTCTAGGTTAGGCTCTTAATCTACTCAGCCAACTAACTACACCCAGAGAGGACTTTTTTGAGAATGAGAGCCACATGGACATGTTGGTAGACATTAGAGAAGTAGCCAGTAGACAGAGAGAGATCAAAAATTAGTTAGAGACTAGGAATGATAGAAGGAGCAATCTCTTTCATCTCTGGATCTTTACATAAAGCCCTCCCCTATTTTCTCAAGAGTATGTTAGACATCATCATGCAATCAGAGGTCAAAGAACCCTGACATCCATAAAGTAATCTTGGTTTAGACTGAACATGGCATTTTCCTCACCAGAATACTTCCATAATAATTTGTGATTCACCCCTATGGAATTCTGGGGTTGAATTCATTTTCCTATTCAATACTCCAAACACTCTCAGTCTATCAGGAAGTCTCTTACTTTTTTTTTTTTTAAATAAAAACCCTTACCTTCCGTCTTGGAGTCAATACTGTGTATTGGCTCCAAGGCAGAAGAGTGGTAAGGGCTAGGCAATGGGGGTTAAGTGACTTGCTCAGGGTCACACAGCTAGGAAGTGTCTGAGGCCAGATTTGAACCCAGGACCTCCCATCTCTAGGCCTGGCTCTCAATCCACTGAGCTACCCAGCTGCCCCCAGGAAGTCTCTTACTTTTAAGGAGTTCTTTGGAGCTCTTTTGCCTACATCCTACATAATCTCTGAACTAGCTGGATCTCTAACCTCCAACCTCTTCCTCTACCTAAAGGGAGGGCGATGGTAGTGGAGGGAGAAACAAAAAGATAACTCTACCCACCATCACATTTCCCCATCGCCCAGAAAACTGGAAAATTTCACACTAGTCACTCCCAATTTTCATAAAAGACTATTTTCTTTATGAAGTTCAGCTTAAAAACCATACAACAAGGCATCCAAGTCCTTATTCTCATGGGTCTCTTTGTCTAGTTCTTCTGGCTAAGGCCGTTTAATTTAATTCCACAAACATTTTGAAAACCATTGGTCACTCTCCTAGGTGCTGGGGACCGAAAGCCAGAAATGGAACAGTCCCTAACCTTAGGGAGCTTCCATTCTTTATTTTTTTAAAACATGAAACTCTTTATTC
This sequence comes from Monodelphis domestica, assembly GCF_027887165.1. Classification (NCBI taxonomy): domain Eukaryota; kingdom Metazoa; phylum Chordata; class Mammalia; order Didelphimorphia; family Didelphidae; genus Monodelphis; species Monodelphis domestica. Next base: position 25,425,151 of record NC_077228.1, read on the forward strand.
ACAATGAGATTGTTGGACATTAGGTGAAAGAATGTACTATTAAGGTCTTAGAAAAATACAGAACGCTTCACAAATGTGCATGTCATCCTTGCGTAGAGGCCATGTTCATCTCTGTATCTGTCCATTTTGAGTATATGTGCCACTGAAACAAACACAGGGAGCTTATATTCTACTGGAGGCAGGGGAGAAGGGATGATAATGTGGGGGCAGAGAAGTAAGTACAAATAAATGTTTCTTTTGGAATCCACCAGATCCCAACGTTCTCTCCGCCTCTTAGGATCCATCATGGGCAACTATATTATATTTTTATATCTTTATTTTTGTATGTACTTTCTTCCCTTGCCCAATGACCCATCCTTTGCAGCAAAGAATAAAACAATGGGGAGGAGAACACTGTATGCGGTAACAGAAATAGCATCTGATGATCACTGTAAAGGACTAAACCATTATGAGAAAACCAAATCTCTGAGATAACCACAAGGGATTCATGATGAAAATGCCATCCACAGCCAAAGAAGGGACCGATGGAGTCTGAGGGAGATCAAAGCAGCCCATCTTCCACTGTATATCCTTCATGAGATTTTGGTTGTATCTGTAATAGATGTCTTCTATCATGACATGAGCAATATGGAAATGTGTATCACACGGAAGTAGGGATGTAACCTAATGAAACTATTCACCATGAGGGGAGGAAGGGAGAAAATTTGAATTTTAAAGTGTCACACACAAAAAGGGGAAAGGATCTACTTGTACAAAATTATTTATAGCAGCTTTTTGTGGTGGCAAAGAATTAGAAATTAAAGGGATATCTCTCAACTGGGGAATGGCTGAACAAATGGTAGCATATGATGGAGATGGAATACTATTGTGCTATAAGGAATGATGAACAGGAGGATTTCAGAAAGAGCTGAGAAGATCTACATGAACTGATGCAGAGTGAAATCAGCAGAACCAGGAGAGTATTTTTTCCCCTCATTCAATAGCCACACTTTATTGGTAAGAGAGCTAATAATTCTTCCCAGTCAGACAATATTCACAGTGTTGGGTTCATACATAACTTTTTAGGAAGGCCATTGAGAAACTAGAAAGCATCTCAAGAAAGACAAAGGATGATGAGCCTAGAGACCAAGCTATAGGAGAAGGAAACTGAAGGAAGAAGCTGCGTTTAACCTGGAAAAGAGAAGGTTTTTGTTTTGTTTGTTTGTTTTTTTGTTTGATTTTTGTTTTTTGAAAATTTTATTTAGTCAATGTAGAACATTATTCCTTGGTTACAAGAATCATATTCTTTCCCTCCCTTCTCTCCCCCCACTCAAAACCACTGGGTTTTATATATGTCCTTGATCAGAACCTTTTTCCATGTTGTTGGTATTTGCACTAGGATGTTCATTTAGAGTCTTCATTCCCAATCATATCCCCCTTGATACATGTAATCAAGCAGTGGTTTTTCTTCTGCATTTCTTCTCCCACAATTCTTCCTCTGAATGTGGATATTGTTCTTTCCCATAAGTCCCTCAGAATTGTCCTGGATCATTGCATTGCTGCTAGTAGAAAAGTCCATTACATTTAATTGTGCTACAATGTATCCATCTGTGTACAATGTTTTCCTGGTTCTGCTCCTCTCACTCTGCATCACTTCCTGGAGGTCCTTCCAGTTCACATGGAATTCCTCCAGTTCATTATTCCTTTTAGCACAATAGTATTCCATCACCAACATATTCCACAATGTGTTCAGCCATTCCCCAATTGATGGGCATCCCCTCATTTTCCAATTTTTTGCCACCACAAAGAGTGCAGCTATGAATATTCTTGTACAAGTCTTTTTCCTATTATCTCTTTGGGGTACAAACCCAGCAGTGCTGTGGCTGGATCAAAGGGCAGACAGTCTTTTAGCACCCTTTGGGCATAAGAACCAGGAGAATATTTACACAATACTTGCTGTTCTGTGTAATGATCAACAGTGATAGACTTAGCTATTCTTAGCAATGCAATGATCCAGAACAATTCTGAGGGACTTAGAACAAAGAATACTGCCACCTCCAGAAGAAGAACTGGTGGAGTCAGAATGAAGTGAAAACAGACAATCGTTTACTTGTTTATTTGGGTATATGATTTGGGGTTTGGGTTTTATAAGATTACTCACTTACAAAAATGAACAATATGGAAATATATTTTGCATGATAATACATGCATAACCCAAATTAAATAGCCTGCCAGCATGGGGACGGAAAAGGGAAGGGAAGGAGTTCAATCATATAACTCAGGAAAACATATGGGGAAATTTGTTATAACATATAATTGGTAAAAAAAATTAAAATAAAATGCCACAAACAACTGCCCAAAATTGCTTCTACGTGTAGCTAAAAAAAGGAAAAAAAAAACATTTTTAAAAGAAAAATAAATAAATGAGAAGATTCAAGGCAGGTCCACAAAATGAATATATCAGCTTAGCCTGAGAGCATAGATTCCATACCCATAGTCTCCTATCTCTGCAAAGAATGGAAAGAGATGGGTTTTTTCACTTTTTCTTTGGGGCCAAGCTTGGCCATTCTAATTCTCATCTAGCTTCCTATTCAGGAATGGGTGATACTTTAATTCCTAGAATTTAGGATCCAGACATCTGGAGTCAGTTTGTCAGTATCTTTCGAATTTGACCTCAGACATTTAAGTGACCCTGAGCAAGTCATTTAACCCTGTTGCTTTGAAACAGAAATCAAGGATCTTGCAACATAATACAAATATTGGTCTCATGATCACCCTTTCCCCTGTTCCTTCCCTACCCCTCCAATACACCAGTAGGTGCTTAGAGGATCACCCATGATGCCTCTTTCCCCCCAATTTCTCGAGACATGCAGTTGTCCATTACTCCCCATCTCTGCCCCCAAGTGGATGGTGCCCATTTCTCAGGTCTGTGTCTGAGGCAGTGTGTGGGTGTTTGTCCTCCATTGGATATCTTGGCCTGGCTCCCCTCTGCTAATCAGTCTCATTTTGTCTATTTAAGCTGCGCCTTTATTGAATTCCCTTGACTACGATCATTCTTTTGGAAGAGCATCGAATCAAAGTAATAAAAGACAAATGAGCACATTTATGTCAAAGGTAAGCTACAGGCACCACAAACTGTGCCTCTCCACGAGCGCCCACTCCAAGAAGGCAGAGAAGGCAAAAACGTGGCTCATTCTGGTGGTTCCCAGTCAGTGGTCCAGCTGTATTTCAGCCACCTTTTCTCGTTTTCCTTTCCATCATCGTAGCGCTTTTGTCTATCATCCTTTGGGCTGTGTCACACGGTAGGCTCCTCTTAGAGACAGACTTTTGCCTTTCTTTGTAACTTTCTTTGTAATGCTTAGGTAGCAGACACTTAATTCTTGCTACAAAATTCAGCTGAACTGAATTTATCTGCCACTTGGTCCTAGGCAAATTCTTTAGCTTCTTGGCAGGGAGGGGAAGGAAAGAAGCTTTTACATAGCACCTACTACATGTCCGGCCCTGTACTAAGTCTTGGGTTCTTTTAAAACTAATATGATCTCATTTGATCCTCAGCCTCCATTCTTTCCCTTGCCTGGACCACCTCCACCCAGTTGCCACAATAACCTTCCTCAGGACCAGGTATGACCCTGTCAGTCCCCTGATCAAGAATTTCTTCCTGTTTGTCATTTCTGCTTCTTTGTGACTTCATTTGGGGTTTTCTTGGCAAAGATTCCCCAGTGGTTTGACCCTTCCTTCTCCAGCTCCTTTGGCAAACTGAGGCAAAAAAGTGACTTGCCCAGGGTCACAAAAGTGTCGGAGGTCAGACTTGAACTTGAAAAAATGAGTCTTCTTGATTCCAGGCCCTGAGTTCTATCCACACAGAATAGGGAGTTAATAAATGTTTATCAAATTGAATTGCTCTAGTCCTGATAGCTTTCGAGAGTGAGAATGCCCTCCTTTTTGAATCAGCCAGGAAAAGAGACAAACTAGGTATAAATAAATACGTCCTTAATCATTTGGGAGGAGTAGAAGGATTTGGAGTCATCTAATGGAGTCGGATGATGCTACGCAGAAAATGGATTGGGGTTCGTTGAAAGAACAAGGTCTACCTTTTGGGCCTCCGGAACATTCCAGAAATAGCTTGAAGCCATGACCTTCTGGGGAACATGTTGGGGATCGTAGAGTAGACGTCATGGAGTCCCAACCCTTCATCCCCATTCTACAGAGTAGGAAGCTGAGAGAAGTGAATCAACATCCCCCAAATCCCAAAGGTCGGAGGTGGCAGAGCCGGGATTTGAACTGTACCCCCAACTCCAAATTCAACACTCCTTCCATTTCACCAGTACTCAGTCATTTAAAAATGTATTTCTTTTTTATGGGAAAAAGGGCCACTTGCCCATCGGTTTATGAAAGTATTCTTTGATTATAGGCTCTTAGTAAATGAAGGTTGTTCTCACTTCCCAAGAATGTCTGATTTTCTGAAATCTTGCACCTCCCCCAGGAAGTCAGACTTACATAACGCTCTCTTCGCTTCCAGCCAGAAGGCTTTAGTTAAACAAACAAACAACGATCTTCTGGATGAGGCCATGAGACGCTAACCCAAAGCCTGACTTCGTTCCTCCTTAGTGGGCTGTTCTTGGTGGCTCTGGATGCCAGCCTGCCTCCTCACTGTAGCTTCAGCATCCTGCATTTGGAGCTGTCGGGATCCCCAGGCCCTCCCCTCCAGGGCTCCGTCTCTGCTGGTCCTGGCTTCCTGGATGAGGATCTCCTGCACAGACTATTCCGATGATCGCAATGATTAATGCTGCGATTCTGGGATGAGTAATGGCCAGAGAGCCGTGGAAGGAGCCTTATTAGCCGCGTAGTCTGACCCCATCACGTTATAAAGCCAGAAACCAAGGCCCACCCAAAGGGAGACATTTCCCCAAAGGCACCCAGTAATCAAGCCAGGTCCGTGGCCTCTTGGCAGGCGTGGGTCCTAGTCCTATTGAAATGTTGCACCATTAAACTTCCTTTTCCCTCTCTTTAAGAGGGAATCTTTTGTTTTTGAGTCATGGACTCCTAGAACCCGAGGGCTGGAAGGAGAGCTGGGGGACTCCTCGGGTCCAACCCCCTGCCCCCATTCCTGCTGGCCAATGCCACGGGCACCCTTCCGAGCTTTGTTCTAATTTCCCTGGGTTCTCTAAGCTGCTCCCAGGCTCTTAATGATGTAGTTGATAATAGGATTGCGGTCATTCATTTGGAGCAGTAATGCTGGAGGGAGCCCGTGTGGGGCCTGGCTTTGGGGGGGAAGGGTGACCTCATGGGCTAAGCAGCTGGGAGCTTGGGGCGGCTCTTCCCAGACCCCAGACGGCCTGTAGAGCCCCAGAGTAGGGTGGCAGCTCCATGGGAGGCTGATCCCCCTCCCCCCCACCAGGACCCTGCCTTCAGGGCAGAGGGCACCATGGCCCTGGCTTTGGATGCTCTGCTGGCTAGGGTGAAGGATGTGTGCCGGAGAAATGGGCTGCTCATTCTGTCGGTGCTGTCTGTCATTGTCGGCTGCCTCTTGGGCTTCTTCCTGAGGACCCAGCGCCTCTCACCCCAGGTCAGTCCCCCTGAGTCTTTGCATAGGCTGCCCCTGTCCCATCCCCCTTGTCAGAAGTGCTCTCCTGCCTCCCTGCCACCTCCTAGAATCCCCAGCTTCCTCCCAGGCTGGGCTCACGGGCCACCTTGAATTTCAGGTGTCTCTTCTCCCACCCCCAGTGGGCCCGGCTCCGTGCCCTCAAATCATCACCTCTGTACATGTCTGGGTGCCCTTTGTGGCCATCTCTTCATCCCCACAAAATGTAAGCTCTGTTTTCATCTTTGTATCCCCACAAGGTAGGTGCTCAAGAAACATTTATTGAATTGAATAATGAAGGTAATAATAATAAGCAATGATAATGATACTTCCATAATAACAAAGGTTGACCTCAGAAGCTGAAAAAGCCCTTCATGTCCATATACATTGGATCTGAGTGACAGCCTGAAGTGGGTGATAAAATAAATATTGGTATCCCCATCTGGCAGATGAGGAAATGGAGAGGAAGTGGTTCTCCCAGGGTCCGAGATAAAATTGAACCCAGGTCTCTCCTGACTCTAGGATCAGAGTGATTCCATTGACATGGACATGACCTCCATCGTGCAGCATGTGAAAGATGAAATGATCAGGAAACAAAAGCTTGATCTTCTGAGCATTTCACTTTATTATACAACACATGCCAGTTGCTCAATAAATCGGGACCAGGACCTTTCTCAGCTTAGAGCCGGACCCCAAATACAGGGGAAGACATATTTTTATGTATTAAAAACAATCAAATAAGACCAATTCATTAAAAAAAACAATTAACTAATAGTAGGTCATCTGATTTCTAATTTGAGGAAAGATTAGGGACTTCCTAAAATTGGGAGGAGGAGAGTGAACAGGTGTAATTCCCTGAATTCAGGAAAAGAGCATCTCATTCCTTCCAAGTGTCTGAGAACAATCAAAGGAAGGTAGAAACAATAATTGATCAGTATGGAGTCAGTTTTCAGATAAGATATATGGATTGCTTGAGATGTTTGATTGTGAGAAAACTTGTATCGGTGTTCAGATTTGACTGGATTTCTGGTCGGTGTACCCTAGGTCCAGAGTTAAGGTAGAGGGGATTCTGCTCCCCAGCCACTCAGGGCTGGGTTCAAATGGTGCTATAAGGTTTTCTCCCAATTCCCACAATTGAATAAAGTTTTCCCATGAAACTGAAATTAGATTAAACCCATAATTGAATAGAAAAGCAACTCAGCTAGATCCAGAACTGAGTCACCAGATAGTCAGCGCGGTTCACTCAGTTCCCACAATTAGCCACTTGTTGCTCCAATCCCTCAATTTCCTCCATGAGGGCAGATCTTAACCCATCCCAGCTTCTCATCCTGGGCCATTCAGACCAGTTTCTCCCATGGGCTTTTTACATTTGGTAGAGGTCAGTGTGTGGTTCTCCATCTCTTTCTCTGTTTCTGTTGCTGTCTCCTCCTCCCACCTCTCGCTGTCTCTGTCTCTCTCCCACCTCCTTTTGGGATGATGACAGCTCACCTTTCTCTTTGGTCCAAAGCCCTGCATTCCTAAGGGCTCTGGGAAGGAAGGAAATACAAGGGTTATAATAACCATTTTATAGAGGAAAAAACTGAGGGTCCGGGAAATCAAATGACTTTCCCAAGAAGACAAATCTATGTAGCATCAGAGGCTGGATAGAAACTCAGGTAGTAGCAGGTTTTGCAATATCCTGGAACTCTTTGGGGAACCAGCCTGTTAGATCCAGAAGCCCAGAGTCTTAGGGGACCAGGCATAGCCTGACCCTAAGACAGCATAGGCAGCCTCCCAGGGAGGGCGATTTCAGGGATTCTCTTTCCCTCAATATACCTTTCCCACCAACTTATTGAGGCAAAAACAGTCTTTACCATTAGACATTTGTTCCTTTCACATGGAGAGGATTAAGAGAAGTATGACTTCTAGGAACTAGGAGATGATCAGACTTCACATGTATTATTGTGCTCAGCTTAAAAATGTTGATCAGCCAGGAGGGCAATTCTGGCATAGAAGCAAGAATATCACACACACCCAGGAAGGCACCTCACTGCTTTTCTTTAACCCCTTTCCTTCCATCTTAGAATCAATACCCTGTATCAGCTGCAAGGCCGATTAGCAAGTAAGAGCTAGACAATGGAGGTTAAGTGGCTTGCCCAGCTTCACATAGGTAGAAAGTGTCTGAGGCCAGATTTGAACCCAGAAACTCCTATGTGAAGACTACTGAGCCACCTGGCTGCCTCCCACCTCACTACTTTTTGAGGGATTTCAGTCAATCAGTCTGGATGTATTAAGTACCTACTATGTGCTAAGTCCAAGAGGAAAAAAATAAGGAATAAAACAAGTCCTGCCCTCAAAGAGCTTACAGTCTAATGAGGGAAATGATATGAACAAAGAGAAATAGGAACAAGGCAAATATAAGATCATCATGGAATAAGGGGAAAGATGCCCCCTTTTCCTTTCAAGAAAGGCACCCTGCCAAAGGTGACACAAACAGATCAATTCACAAGCCTTTATTAAGCACCCACTATGTGTCAGACACTGGGGATACCAATATGGAGAAGGAAAAAACCCCTTCTTGCTCCCAGAGTTCAGAGTTCCCTTTGGCACACATTGAACTCCTAGGATGTTGGTGCTGACATCAGGCTTAATTTTGCCTCTTTCCATCTTTTCCCCAATTGCTACTCCTGGTTCTGCCCTCTGGGGCTGAGCAGAAGGTGATCCCTCACCTGTATGTTCCAATTCTTGAGGACAGCTCCCCTCGCTGCCCCCCCCCCCAGCCCTTCTCTTCTCCATCCTCATTCCTCCCATCAGTCCTCCTATGGCCTGGCCTTGAGGGCCCTTCCCCATCCCGGTTGCCATCCTCTCATGGCTCTCCAGTTTGTCGATATTCTAAAACCTCAAAACAATAGTTAATTTTGGTCTGACCAGGGCAGTGGAACGTTGAGGAGATCTCTCTCTGTCTCTGTCTCTGTCTCTCTGTCTCTGTCTCTCTCTGTCTCTGTCTCTCTCTGTCTCTGTCTCTCTCCTCTCTCTCTCTCTGTCTCTGTCTCTGTCTCTCTCTCTCTGGTCTCTGTCTCTGTCTCTCTCCATCTCTCTCTGTCTCTGTCTCTCTCTCCATCTCTGTCTCTCTCTCCTCTCTCTCTGGTCTCTGTCTCTGTCTCTCTCTCTCTCTGTCTCTCTCTCTCTGTCTCTCTCTCTCCCCTCTCTCTCTCTCTGTCTCTGTCTCTGTCTCTCTCTCTCTGGTCTCTGTCTCTGTCTCTCTCCATCTCTCTCTGTCTCTGTCTCTCTCTGTCTCTCTCTCCGTCTCTGTCTCTCTCTCCTCTCTCTCTGGTCTCTGTCTCTGTCTCTCTCTGTCTCTCTGTCTCTCTCTCTGTCTCTCTCTCTCTCACACACACACACACACACACACACACACACACATACACAGAGTCATAAAACCTAGTCCCAGAAAAGGGAAATGGGATTTGGGGCCAAAAAATTAGGGTTTGAACAACAACAGCCATAACAGCATTTATATAACACTTCAGCATTGGCAGAGCACTTTACAACAGCCAAGGAGGTGAGTGCTGTCATTATCCATTTTACAGATAGGGAAACCAAGGCTCAAGAGAATCCCTTGCTCTCTGTCACACAGCACTTGAGTTCTCAGGCAAGATTTGAATTCAGATCTTTCTGACTCTGAGTCTACCGCTCTAACCACTATCCTATCCAGCCGCTAGCTGATGTCCTTGTTAATAGTGCCAAGTGGCTTCTCTTGGGGTCTCAGTTGCCTCCTCTGAACAATGGAGCTGCAGTTTCTCAGGTCCCTTCTGGCTCCTGGCCCCCTCCCCGCCCCTGGACAACAGGGAGGGAGTCATCTCTTCCTCCAACTTAGAGCAGGACCAAACATTTATTTGCTGCTAGGGCTTAACTCGAGAACAAATTTGGAATTACCGTGCTGTGCAGGAGGCCCCATTGGAGGGGCCCTTCTCGGCCAAGCAGCCCTCTCCATCTGTTTGGATTGGCCCCCAGTGCCTGAGCCAGAGAGATAGCAGGAAGGATGTAGCCTTCAGAACAAGCCCTTGGCAGCCGCTCGGGAGCTCAGAGCATCCCTTTGAAATAGAATCCCCCAGTGTCCGTCTGGTATCCCAGCCAGGGACTGGAGCAATGCCTGCACCGCCCCCTTCCCTACACAGTGTTCTTGTTCTTGTGGACGGTGGGGAAGGCACGAAAGGATGAAAGCAGCCTGGGGAAGGGGGGCCAGGATCGCCCCCTCACTAGCCCTGGGCTCTGGCCTGGGCCCCATTCTGGGTCCCAGGTTGTTTGTTCCTCTATAAAATGACAGTTAGACCCCAGGATCTCTAAGGGTCCTACTTCTCGGACTTGAGTTCAAATCCCCACCTCTGCTGCAGACCCAGATGCTGACTGAGTGACCTATGGCAATCACTTCTTCTCTAGAAAAGGGGGATATTACTATGTCCTCCTGAAGATAAAATGGGATAATCCTATTGAGGAAAAAAATATTAATTGATTGATTGAATCACATCCCCCCACCTTGAAGTCCTATATCGATGTCAATGAATTTTGAGAGTATCATCATCATCACTGGAGTAGGACTAAGTGGGACCGAGATTTATTGGCATAAGGAACTCCCAGTGAGAAAAACCCCTCCCCCAATGCTGGTTGGCACATGCCCTTCAATTTATCCTCTTAGAGATTCACCTGGGGGGACAGTCTTACAACTAGTATGTATCAAAGGCAGGACTAGAACTCGGGTCTTCCTGAACTCCAAGGTCAGCTGTCCAACCACTAAGCCATGTTTCCTTTCTCAACATCATCATTGCCATTATATTCTTTGTCTCCTTCCAGCTCTGACATTCTATAAACATCATGACTCCCCCCTTTTGAGTCTCAGTTTCCTCATCTATAAAATTAAAATATTATGGTTTGTACTTCTTCCTCACAGGACTGCTACAAAGCCTAAGAAAAATAGTTATAAGGAGCCTTAAAAAGCAATGTTGTTGCTGTTGAGTCCTCTCAGTCATATCTGACGCTATGACCAACCCTTTTGGGGTTTTCTTGGCTAAGATACTGCCTGGCTCGCCATTTTTTATTCAGCTCATTTTACAGTTGAGGAAATTGAGGCAAATGAAGTTAAGTGACTTGCCCAGGGTCACATTGTCATTAAGTGTCTGAGGCTGGATTTGAATTTAGGAAGATGAATCTTCCTGATTCTAAACCCAGGTCTATCCACTATGTCACCTAGTTGCTTTTATGAAGCAATGTTTAGATACTATTTGTTTTTATTTTAAATTGCTATGTTCTGAGTTTTGAGATCTGGGGCTCAGCTGCAACTAAGTTATCTAATGGCTTTGAGTAAGTCAGTTCCCTTTCTGCGTCCCAAGTGTCCTCATCTGCAAAACAGTCAAGAAGACTGGACAGTCCTGGAATCCAGGAGACCTTTGTTTTAGTCTTGGCTCCAGGGTTACCCAGCTGGGTGGCCTTGGGCAAGTTCCTTCTCATCTCTGTTTCTTTATCAATAGAATGGAGTTAGATGAGATCATCTCCAAGGTCATCATGGTCCAGACCCAGGAGCAGAGATGAATCAAGCAGCCAGAGGCAATTTTTAAAAAAATCTAAGCAATGAGGGTTAAGTGACTCATCCAGAGTCACACAGCTAAGAAGTGTCTGAGGGCAGATTTGAACCCAGGACCTCCCATCTAGAGGCCTGGCTCTCAATCCACTGAGCTACCCAGCTGCCCAGCTGCCCCCCACCCCTAAGGCATCTTTAAAGGACCCTTAGTTTTAGGCTTTTTTTCATTGCTCATGAGGCCTCTGGAGAATGATTTCTTCCATCTGAAAATCTTGTGATAAGCAAAACAGCATTAGGTCAAGACAAATGAGCAAGGGCCAGCTAGAAACCCATGCTTCTTCCTGCGCTTCTAGGAAATTAGTTACTTCCAGTTTCCTGGAGAACTGCTGATGAGGATGCTCAAGATGCTGATTCTGCCCCTTGTCGTCTCAAGGTGAGTGACTACTGAGATATTTGGCATAAACAAAGTGTGTGTGTGTGTGTGTGTGTGTGTGTGCAAGTGTGTGTGTTTAAAAGTTCCTTATTTTATTCATAAATTCAATGGGATTTTTTTGTTTGCAATTTTTCTAATCTCTGATTTTCAGAATTTCTGTTTTGGTATTTAAACAGATTTTTTTAAATGGTTGGTTTTCTAGTTTTTTAACTTGGTTGCCTAATTGTTGATCTGTTTTTCCTCTCTTTTGTTGATGAAAGTATTTAGAGATATAAATTTTCTCCTAAGGAAGCTGCATCTAAACAATTTTGCTATGTTGTATTATTGTTATCATCTTTAATAAAATTATCTATTGTTTCTACGGTTTGTTCTTTTTACCCATCCATTATTTAGGATTAAGTTACTTACTCTCTAATTACTTTTTACTTCTTTCTTCATTGGGTCTTTATTTAACAATTTTTATTGCATGGTAGACAGTAAAAAATGATTTTAAAGTTTCTGATTCTCTACATTTTTTTAGTTTCTTATGTCCTAATTCAAGGGTCAGTATTTGTAAAGGGACCATAAACAATTGAGAAATAATATATAGTAATTTCCTTTTCCAATCATTATCTACTTTTACAAAATTCTATTGCGGCCCTTAATTTTATTTTTTATTTTTTATTAGTTCTGAAAGAGGTACCTTGGAGTCTCCTACTATTACAGTTTTATTGCATATTTTTCCATGCAACTCATTTAGTTTTTCCTTTAAGCTTTTAAATTCTTTGCCATCAAGAACATATATGTTAATTATTGATACTGATTCAATTTCTACATTACCTTCACGCATGTAATTTTCTTCTTTATTAAGATGATTTTTGCTGTTGCCTTGTCTGAGATCATGTTGGCCACCTTTGCTTTTTTTTAGTTCAGAGGAAGCATAATAGATTTTGCTCCATTTCCTAATTTACACTGTAAGTTTTTATATTTCAACTCTTTCTTGTAAACAACAAATTGGTGGGTTCTGTTTTATAATCCAATGTGTTATTAATCTCTTCCACTTTCTGAATGAGTTCATCCCACTGACATTCATAGTCACGATTGCTAATTGGGTATTTCCCTCCAACTCATCCTCTTGTACTTTTCCTACTTTGTTCCCTTCCTCCTCTTTAATAGAGAATAAGAGAGCAGAAAGAGAAGGATGTGCCCAAGCACCAATGTTTCATGCTTAATGTAATTTATTTCTAATCCCCAATCCCTTTTCTCTTTCCCTTGTCCAAACTTTAATTAAAGGTTTCCCTTTTTTTCTTTCCTTTTAAGATCCTTCTTCACAATCCATGGTCCAAAGTTCGAGTTAGTTTTGCTTATGACTAATCTGTCCCCGAATGTCTTCTCCGTTATTCTCCATTCTTCCTTTCCCCTCCTTCCTTTTCCCATTCCCTTCTGCTTTCCTATTGAGTTAAGGATAGTGCTTCACGTCTATGTGTAGATTATACCTTCCTTTGATCAGTCCAGATGACAGTGACATTTAAGTTCCACCTGCTATTCCCCCCCTTCCTTGTTTCTATCATCTACTTATGTACCCCAATTATATGAAATAATTTCCCCCAACATTTCCTTCCCTTTCTTCATTAATGTGTTTCTTTTCTTTCTTCTTTTTAAAAATAATTTTAACTTAAATGTTATTTTTAAATTACACGTAGAAAATTTTTGACAATTGTTTTCTGATATTTTGCAATTTCGATTCTCTCTCTCCCTCCGTCCCTCATTCTCCAAGGCAGCAAACAGTCTGATATACGTTATGCCGATGTTTTCATGCAACATATATTTACGTGTTCCCTTTTGTTGTCCCTGAAGACACATATCCCCTATATAGAATAAAAAACTCATGAAGAAGGAAATAGAATGAACGATGGCACGCTTTGATCTGAGATCAGATCCCGACAATTTTTCCTGTGGTGGTCCTTTCTTTTTTCTTTTAATATAATTAAAACCAAGTAAAAACTTTCTGAGGTCCTCTGTCTTATTGAACTCCCTCTATGACCCCTGATGACATTAGGTGTCATCTATCCACAGACTGAATCAGGCAGCCAAAAAAGCATGTCCTAAAGGCTTGTTATGTGCCAGACACTCTTCTAGGTACTGGAGATGTTATGAAGAAATGCAAAAGAGAGTCGTTGCTCTAAAAAATAATCCTCACAGTGTAATGAGGGAGACAACATGAAAACAGTTATGTACGAACACGTTGGAAAGAAGGCGTTCCAAATGTCTTGTGCAGTTTTAAGTTATCAAAGCTTAAAATGACACTAAAAATTTTAGATCACCTTGTACGAGATGAATTAGAAATAATTTCCTGATCAAGTCAGCAACATTAAGGCAGATTGAGAAAGCTTTCTTGTAAGATGGTGGGATTTTGCTTGGCACTTGAAGGAAAGTAGGGAAGGCAGGAGGTAGAGAAGAAGAGGGAGGAAATGTCAGGCATGGGAGGCAGTCAGTGAAGAAAGTCCAGAGTCGGGAGAGGGAGGAATAGTTGCTGAAACAGAGTACATTGGAGTGAGTACTGGAAAGGTAGGGAGATGCCAGGTTTTGAAGGACTTTGAATGCCACAAAGAAGATTCTATATATGATCCTGGTGGTGATAGGGAGCCACAGGAGTTCATTGGATAGTGAAATGGCACAATTAGACCTGTACTTTATGAAGATTAACTGGGCAGCTCAGTGGAGGATGGAGGGTAATAAGAGACTTGAGACAAAGAGATCGATTAATGGTATTGCAATAGTCCAGGCATGAGGAGATGATGGTGGCAGCTTCAGAGGAGATGGGTAATGAGGAAGCTTTTGGGTGGGTGGGTGGGGGGAGATGAACAGTTTAGTTTTGGTTATGTGTAATTTAAGAGGTCTATGCGACATGTAGTTAGAGGTGAAAGGTTGAGGCTAGTTAAGTAGACATGATAATTGTATATGTGAGAGTCAAGAAGATCGCTAAGAAAAATACTACTTAGAGAAAAGAGAAGATAACCCAGAAGAAAGAACTAGGAGATACCTGCCATTAGCAGGCATGACCTGGACAAAGATCTATCAAAGGATACTTTATATTTACCATTCGATATGTCTCTTGACTCCGGCATTTGTTTTCAGTTTCTCTAAGCACTGGTCTTTTCATTAAGAATGCTTGGAAGTCCTTTATTTCATTCAAGATCCACTTTTATCTCCTGAAGGATTATACTAAGTTTTGCTGAGTATGTGGTTCTAGGTCAAAAGCATATATTTTTAAAGCCTTTTAGAATATTGTATTCCAAGCTCTCTGTTTCTTTATGGTAGGGGGTGCTAATTTTCATGTGATATGAACTGGATCCATAGCATTCCAATTCTTCCTTCCTGGTTGCAATACTTTCTCTTTAATCTGAAAGGTCTGGATTTGGGCTCTCACATTTGTGAGTTTTCACTTTGGGATTTCTTTTTAGAGGTTATGAGTAGATTCCATTTCACTTTTCCCTCTGGTTTTAAGAGATCTAGACAGTTTTCTTTTATGATCACTTGAAATATCATGTTTAAGCTTTTTTTTCTGGTCATGGATTTCAGGTAGGAAGGAAGGAAACAAGGATTTATTTATTAAATACCTACTATGTACCAGTTGCCATCTAAGAACTTTGTAAATATTATTTCATTCAATTATCACAACAGACTACAAAGTAGGAATTAGTATTATCCTCATTTTACAATTGAGGAAAACAAAGCAGACAAGTTAAATGACTTACCCAGGGTTACACAGCTAGTAAGTATCTGGGGCTGCATTTGAATTCAGATCTTCCTGACTGACTCTAGGCCTAGTGCTCTGTTCACGGCACAATTCATCTGAAAGTAGTTCATTGATTCCTAAATCATCTCTCCTTGATCTCTTTTCCAAGTTAATTGTTTTTTGTATTGAGATGCCTTATATTGTGTTTTTTTTTCAGACTTTTGATTTCATTTTAATATTTCTTCTTATCTCATGGTAGGTGGGTTGGAAAGAAAGACACAAATTCTAATTTATTTTTATTTGGTCCATTCTAATTTTCATGGAGTCCATTGCTTGGGTAAGAATTTTTATCCTTTATACCAACCTGTCAATCCTCCTTCCAAGTCTTTCTTCCAAAAATAGAAAATCATTTTAAAGCTTAAAATTTTAAAATCTTAATTTCAGAAATTCTAATTGATCATGTGTCAAAGTTCTATTTTTTTGAGGTTTTTCTTATACATATTTTGTAATCATTCTCTTCTTGTGGGTTTGTGTCTTGGGCATTTCTGGCACCATACTAGCTCTTGAGAGTGGCTGTCTTTTTTATTTGCTCATTACATCATCCTAATTTCCCAAATTATAATTTCATGTTAGGATCAGACTCTATGCACTTCTGGTGGAAATATCTGTGTCTTGTTCAGTCCTGATTTGCATTCTGTGGGGTTTTGCTGCTGCTTTTGTTGGGTAGTGAATTCTGTGTTCCTTGAGGATCACAGAGATACCTGGACTGCTGACCTACAAACTTTCGGTACACCCAGAGCAATCTGAACCAGGGCAAAGTCTGATTGCTGGCCTCTTGGTCTGAGTTTTGCAAGCTCTTGATCCTAGTTTGAGTATGAGCAACACAACTGGAAGCTTGCTTTAGGTCGGAGCTCCAGTAGACTTCTGGGGGCCCTACTCCCTCTCAGTCAGCTCAGTAAGTGTAGAGTGACAGAACTGCAGGCTTACCCTTGGTCTGAGCTCCTTGCCCTGGCTACTTAGCTACTGTCTTCAGACTAGACTAGTGGCTGAATACAAGCCACACTCAGAGGTCAACTGCTGTTGGACTCTGTTCCTGCTTTTAGCCCAGTCCACAATCATTCCATGCTCTAATCAGTCATTCCTAGGTGGCTCAATGGATCTTTGACCCAGACAAAGGTGTAAACAATGGAGCTGTCCATTGGCTCCTGCTCCTTTCACATTATCAGACTTGTCCCTACTAGATCTGGGACCTCTTTTTGCCCATGTTATCTCACCCATCCAATTATAAGTTCCTTGAGGGCAGAAATTGTTTTTTTTTCTCTTTTTTTAATCCCCGCCACTTAGTGCCTGATATATATTGGCACTTAATAAATGTTTATTAATTGGTTAATTGTATACAGACATAAGCCCTGGTTCAGTGCCAGTACTAGGAGGCACTGCAACGAGAACCTCCCAGGCTAGACTCCCTCTTCAGAGTTCAGAGAACTCTGTCTCTATATGTTGACCTGGATTAGAAAAATGACTCACTGTGATCTTTTTCACTTTTCACATTTCCGAATCACAACTCTGAAACCTTTCCTAGGTCTTTGTTGGAGTGGAGTTATCAGGAAGAATCGGGCTATTCTGCTTTGCCCTCCTCTGCCATTATTGCTGGTTCCTCCCACCCCACCGCCTTGTTCTGACTTGTCATCTATAGCTTGGGCTCAAGTTCTACATGCTGTTGAGTATGGAACTTGTGGTGTGTGTTAAGAGCTCTGGACCAGAAGGCAAGAGATCCAGGCTGTAGCTCCAGGTCTGCTACTAACTGGTCGTGTGGCCTTGTCTCTTCACCTCTCTCTCGACCTGTTTCCTCTTCTCTAAAATGAGGTTAGATGAGGCATTCGCTAATGCCCTTCCCCACTCTAAAATTCCGTATTTTTCAAGATCTCTCCCAGCCGATAATTTATATTCCAAGACTCTTCTCGGGGTTGGACATCTTGAGAACTTTGTATAGCTATGGAGTTCATTGAAACCTCAGCATTGTAGTGGCTAGAATTCTCTTATTTGTGAGTATGTACAAGGTACGAGGCCATGTGTTGGGAGGGATGCAAGAATAAATGGGATTCTGTGCCTGAAATCAGGGTCCCAATCCCTACGCTCCCATCCCAACTTTGCCAAGGCTCCCTGGCAGAATGATGATTCAGGAGGTAATTTCTCTACACGTGGAAGAGTCTCTGTCTCCTCCTTGACCTTTTAACTTGATCAGATGGATTAGACCCGCTTCAAAACAAGTGTAGTCAAACATAAAACCAGATACGGGTCCAGGGCTCCGTCACTTGTATTGGTTTGTTCTCCATTCTTATCACTGATGATGAAGCCATAAATACCAGAGGACGCAAACCAGAAAGACATAGTTAATATATCAGTTGACTGAGCCGGAATGAAAAAATCTCAGCGTGCTAGAACTATAACCCCAAAGAACAAGTTTAAATTTGATAAGCACGATCGTTGTCGTCCTTATTCGTAACTTAATAAAGATAAATACATGTGAATACACGTATGCATATAAATAGGTTGTGGTAAGCACGATCGTTGTCGTCCTTATTCGTAACTTAATAAAGATAAATACATGTGAATACACGTATGCATATAAATAGGTTGTGGTAAGCACGATCGTTGTCGTCCTTATTAGTAACTTAATAAAGATAAATACATGTGAATACACGCATGTATATAAATAGGTTGCGGTAAGCACGATCGTTGTCGTCCTTATTCGTAACTTAATAAAGATAAATACATGTGAATACATGCATGCATGTATATAAATAGGTTGTGGTAAGCATGATCGTTGTCGTCCTTATTAGTAACTTAATAAAGATAAATACATGTGAATACATGCATGCATGTATATAAATAGGTTGTGGTAAGCACGATCGTTGTCGTCCTTATTCGTAACTTAATAAAGATAAATACATGTGGATACACATATGTATATAAATAGGTTGTGGTAAGCACGATCGTTGTCGTCCTCATTAGTAACTTAATAAAGATAAATACATGTGAATACACGTATGTATATAAATAGGTTGAGGGAAGCACGATTGTTGTCGTCCTTATTAGTAACTTAATAAAGATAAATACATGTGAATGCACGTATGTATATAAATAGGTTGTGGTAAGCACGATCGTTGTCGTCCTTATTAGTAACTTAATAAAAATAAATACATGTGAATACACGTATGTATATAAATAGGTTGTGGTAAGCACGATCATTGTCGTCCTTATTAGTAACTTAATAAAGATGAACACATGTGAATGCACGTATGTATATAAATAGGTTGTGGTAAGCACGATCGTTGTCGTCCTTATTAGTAACTTAATAAAAATAAATACATGTGAATACACGTATGTATATAAATAGGTTGTGGTAAGCACGGTCATTGTCATCCTTATTCGTAACTTAATAAAGATAAATACATGTGAATACACGTATGTATATAAATAGGTTGTAGCAAGCAAGCACGATCGTTGTCGTCCTTATTAGTAACTTAATAAAGATAAATACATGTGAATACACGTATGTATATAAATAGGTTGTGGTAAGCACGATCGTTGTCGTCCTTATTAGTAACTTAATAAAGATAAATACATGTGAATACACGTATGTATATAAATAGGTTGTGTTAAGCACGATCGTTGTCGTTCTTATTAATAACTTAATAAAGATAAACATATGTGAATACATGTATGCATATAAATAGGTTGTCTGTTTGGTCTGATTCTTCATGACCTCATTTAAGGTTTTCTTGCAAAGATACGGGAGTTGATTGCCATTTCCTTCTTCTGTTCATTTTACAGATTAGGAAACAGAGGCAAAAAGAGTTAAGTGACTTGTCCAAGGTCACACAGTTAGTAAGTGTCCAAGGTCAGATATAAACTCATGAAGAGGAAGTCTTCCTGAACCCAAACCCAGTGATCCATCCACTGCACCACCTTGTTACCCACATATAAGGACATGCCCATACATTTTTGGGTTTAAATATTTTTATATTATTCTCAGGAAAAAACATACTGGAATCAAGAGGACTTGGTCTCCAGCTCCAGCTCTGGCCTTTACGAATCCTGTCACTTGGAGCAACGCTGTGACTCCATGAACTTCATCCTATGAGTTTCCTCATCTATAAAAAGGAATAATAATATTTACATTCCCTACTCTCAGGGTTCCTGTAAAGACAGTAGTGTGTAAACTTTAGAGAGCCAGAAACACGGTTTCTCTCGTGAGGTGGTCTCCCAGACGAACGTTTCCCTGCCCTCCCTGCTTTGGGCTTTCAGACTTTCTCACCATCACTACCTGAGCCTCTGATACGTTCTCAGAGGAATGGTCTTGGTTCCCCATGTCAGCCTTTTAAAGACTTGAAGAAAGTTATCATGTGTACTCCAGAGTCTTCTTCTCTCTAGGCTTAGCTCCTGCCCAGCTTATGATTAGCATGCCTTTCAGAAGCAGCCAGGTGGCCAGTGGGTCAAGTGCTAGACTTGGAGTCAGGAAGACCAGAGTTCAAATCGTACCTCACGGACTTCTTAGCTATGTGATCCTGGGCAAGTCACTTAACTGCTGTTTGCCTCTATTTCCTAATTTGTAAAATCAGGATAATAAATGCACCCACTTCCCAGAATTGTGAGAATCAACTGAAACTGTGTAATGTGCTTTGTAAACCAAAGCACTTTGTAAATTCTAGCTATTATGACTATTTGTGCCTTTATCCAAGTCAAAAATGTAAAACCACACCGGATCAGGCATAGATCCCTGGGCCATTCCACTGGATACTATCTGATAAGTTGACCTCAAACCATTAATGGCTTCTCTTGAGGTCTGTCCATTTAACCAGCTCTTGCTCTACCCAACTGAGCTATTATTTAGTCTGCCTCTGTCCATCTTGTCCTTAAAGTGTAGCACAGAAGGCTTTGTTCAAAGCTTTGCCAACATCTGTGCGTATTATATTAACAGCATCCCTCAATCTACCAGTCCAGTGTTTTTGGTCTGAACCTGATTTCATCAGGTGTAAGGGGGCTCTTGGAAAGACCATCCTCTACCAACATAGGTTTTATAGTCTTAGAGCGTTGTCTGGGACACAGTGGTGTTGGCTTGACTGTGGAGAGTCATCATACCCGCACTGTCTGACAGAGTCGCAGTCTAGGATAATGGGAGCTGCAGAGCAGCCTTCAGAAAAGACGAGGCATCCACTGAACCCCCTCTGTGTGGCTTCTCCCTCTAACTTCCCTTACTAATGAAATTGTTATGATTATTGTTCTCTTCTCAGAAATAACATAAGAGCAAATACTTGCAGGGTTAACACACATATGCCCCACTTTAATCCCTCCAGATTATTACCCTAAAAAGATTACATTCACAGAATTAGAACCCAAAGATCATCACCCAGACCCTCTCTTTTCCTTCTTGGCAGAGGTACACTCAGAGGTCCCACACCCACTGTTAGCCAAAAACACAAGCCACAATCAATCACTCCTCTGAAACACAAGTTACTGACACACTTCACTGGTTCACTATGTTTACAATAACCAGGCAACATTGCCAAGGTGCATTAATGAAACACAAGAAAAATGAAACTTGGAAATTGAGGAAATTCCTGATTCTGGTCTTTCTTAAATTACCCTCTAACCCCGTACCTAGCTACAAAATGTTTTGTTACCCATCTCCTAAGTAATTGTGATTGATTGTGAAAGCTGATCAAAAGCAACAATGATTCTCCTAGCTGGTCATCCCACAGGTCAGGGGGAACTAACCTTCAGATCACCTGGTCCATGTCATTCATCTCCATCACAAACCTTTCTGTTGTAGCAACATAGTGAATGATCACAGAATGTTGATTAAGTGATTTGTTAATGTGTGACATATCCAATTATCTGTAGAAGATCAGGTGTGTTGAAAAATGATTGTGTGCCAGAAAAGCATGTACTCACTGAAACTATAAAATAAACCAAACCCCATGAATGGCAGTTGACTTTTCTAGAAACACACAGCCGACAGGTGTCAGAAGCAAGACTCAAAGTTGGGTCAGAGATAATAGATTTAGAGCTGAAAGGGATTGTAGAGGCTGTAGAGTCTGATGCCCTCATTTTCCTGGCTGTGTCTTCCTGAATCTGAGTTTGGTCTTCTAACTATTACATCATGCTGCCTTACATTAGTTTAGAAACACCATGAGAAAAAGAAAAGAGGTGAGCTTGGACTGAGCTGGTCTTGATTTTGGCTTCTTAATCCATAGTATGTTAGGGAAGAGTCTACAAGCTGAGAGGGAGCTTAGAACATCAAATATTTGGACACAGACTGTTAGAATCGAAAAAGATCTTCCTGTTGAATATAGGTGCCTATCATTACCTCCCCTTTAGACTGTAAGCTCCTTGAGGGCAGAGATTGTTTTCATTTTTATCTCCATATCCCTAACACTTAGCACATAGTACTGCAGCTACTTAATCAATGTCTGCTGATCAGTTGATTATTATTTTTAATAATCATAAAACTAATATATTTTAGTGCTTTTCTATAAAAAGGACTTTACAAACATGCTTCTCATTTGGTTGTCAGGAGGACCTTGTAAAGTCATAATGTAAGCAGCGTGGTAAAATAGAAAGAGTCAGAGACTCAGGAGGTAGAGAATCTGGGTTTAAATTCTCATTCTGTGCCTTATTATCATTATTAATTATAATATTATTGTAATAGAATTATGATGATAATAATAGCCAACATTTATATAATTCCCACTATGTGCCAGGCACTGCACATTTTATCTCATTGGATCCTCACAACAATCCCAGAAGGTAGGTGTTATTATCTTCTCTTTACAGATGAGGAAACTGAGATAAGCAGATTGAGTGACTTGCCCAGTATCACACAGCTAGTCAATGTCTGAAATTGGATTTGAACTCGGGTCTTTCTGAGGTCTCCAGGTCCATTTAGCTCTATCCTTTGCACCACCTAGCTACCTAATTATTATTTTTGTATTGTAATCATTGTGTCATTATTATAGTGGATAATCATTAAAGCTATCATATATGATTATCAAAATATATAATTATGTATAGTTACTGCATTATTATATAATTGATATAATTATTGCCTCTGTGAACTTGGGCAAGTCACTTAATCCTAGTTTCCTCATCTGTAAAACGAAGAAGTGGGACTAATATGGTCTCTGAGTCCTTAGGCTATGATACCCTTCTTACAGATGAAAAAACTGAGGCTGAGAGCTAGTGACTAGCCAGGGGACCCAAGTAGTTACATAGCTAGTGAGTGATGGGATAAGGGCTAGGTAATAGGGGTAAAGTGGCTTGTCCAGGATCTCACAGCTATGAGTGTCTGAGGCCAGATTGGAATCCGGGTCCTCTAGACTCCTCTATCCACTGAGCCATCCGGCTGCCCCAGGATCATATCTTGAGAGATCATCTAATCGAGGGTTTTCCCCCTGTTTTGTGTGTGTCTTGGACCTCTTTGGCAGTCAGTCTGAGGCAGCCTAGGGACCCCTTCCCAGAATTATGTTTGGCTGGGCCACATCCCTAACTGAAGGAAATGCCAGCTTTCAGTTAGAGGCGGCTAAAAATAAAAGTGATGTTTTTTCTTCTGTCGAAGTTCATAAATCTCCGGAAACTGATCCCTGGAGCCCAAGTTAAGAACCAAGCCCAGAGCCAGGCCAATCTTCTTTTATGGATGAAGAAACAGGTTGGGAAGTAGGGAGTTGGGATGGGAAAGTGACCTGTCTAGGGTCACACATGCAGTGAGGAGGAAGGCTGGAATTTGAACCCTTAGAGATTAGGAGAACCCTAGTCCTCGCCTCTAACACCAGGATACTCCAAATGTCCTTGGCTTCTTCACCTACAGAGAACCGAGGCTAAGGGACTCCTGGCTCAAATCAGACCATGGTGAGGCTCTACTTCCCTGGGCAAATCAGGAGCCAACAGGGAAACATTGAAAAGAATCCTGGTCTGGGAGTCCAGAGAGGAGTCAAGTCCTGCCTTGCTGTATGTCCTTGGGCAAGTCATTGTCTGTCTCTGGACCTTGGACTCATCCTGGGTCCCATTAATAGGCTGCCTCCTCTCTTTGATGGGTTTTTCCTCATTATCTCAGGTATTCTCCCTCTTGAAATTACTCTGTCTATACTTTGGGAGATGCCATGGTCCCCCCATACACATCTTTAGTGCCTTAATATTCACATTAAGAACTTAATAAAAGCTTGTTGAATTGAATTGGTCTGTGTGATCTTAAGCAAAGCAGGCCTCCTGGGGCCTCAGTTTCCTCATCTGTAAAATGAGAGGATTGCCCTCAAAGGCTTCTCGGGTTCCTTGCTGCTCTTGCTGGAGGGTTTTCTAGAGTCTCCCTTCTAGCTCTGAGATTCTCCCAGGCTCTGACCCCCATCTTGGTCCTTGGGAAGCCCCCTGAGGCTTGTTTTTACACACCCCGAGAAGTGCAATGTGGGGAAGGGGGGGGGCTCCCACGGGCTGCCTCCAACATCTGGAACTGGCTGGGGGCCCGTAGCGCTTGGATCCTTTGCTCCTTGCCAAGGCCCCCCTCCACTCAGGCCCGTGTTCTCCAACCAGGCACATTTCAGGAAGACCGGGTGCATGTGTTTCTGATTCAGCTTGTGCTGAACTCATCAGAATGTTTGGTGAGCCCATTTGCAGTGCCAAGAGTGTGTGTGTGTGTGTGTGTGTGTGTGTGTGTGTGTGTGTGTGTGTGTGTGTGTGTTCTTTCTTTTTCTCTTAAGCCTTCAAAATCCACTTTTCTTAGAATCAGCCTGTCTGGGTGGAGAAGCTCCCCCTTCACTGCCTCACCATCCCCACCCTCCCTCTAAAGTCTTCCATCTGTGGGATGGAGCCCATCCCTCACTCCAGAGCAGCTTGGCCCAGTAGCAGAAGGTTGGGGGGGGAGGCAGGATGGAGAAGGAGAATTGCTGCCTCAGAGAGGCCTGGCACTGGGGAGGGCTATGAGACACTATAGTGAGAGGACAGCCAGTGAAGGAATAAAACAAAAAGCCAAAGGGATCACCTTTAGAGTGGAAGGAGGGCAGACAGCCTCCCTCCTCTCTGGCTGTTCTAGACCTCTCTCTCTCTGTCTCTCTGTCTCTGTCTCTGTCTCTCTCTCTCTCTCTCTCTCTGTCTCTGTCTCTCTCTTTCTCCCCCCTCCTTCTCTCTGTCTCTGTCTCTCTCTCTGTCTCTTTCTCTCTCTGTCTCTCTCTCTCTCTCTTTCTCCTCCCTCCTTCTCTCTGTCTCTGTCTCTCTGTCTCTCTCTTTCTCTGTCTCTCTCTCTCCCTCTCTCTCTCTCTCCCCCCCTCCTTCTCTGTGTCTTTGTCTCCCGCTCCCCCTCCCTCCTTCTCTCTCTCTCTGTCTCTCTCTCTCTCTCTTCTCTCCCTCCTTCTCTCTGTCTCTGTCTCTTCTCTGTCTCTGTCTTTGTCTGTCTCTCCCCTTCCCCATTTCTTTTCTCATCAACTCCTTTAGGGTCAGCTATCATCTTTAAACCCTCACCTTCCATCTTAGAATCAATACTGTGTATTGGTTCTGAGGCAGAAGAGAGGTAAGG
Source organism: Monodelphis domestica (assembly GCF_027887165.1). Taxonomy (NCBI): domain Eukaryota; kingdom Metazoa; phylum Chordata; class Mammalia; order Didelphimorphia; family Didelphidae; genus Monodelphis; species Monodelphis domestica. Next base: position 25,449,981 of record NC_077228.1, read on the forward strand.
GCTAGGCAATGGGGGTCAAGTGACTTGCCCAGGGTCACACAGCTAAGAAGTGTCTGAGGTCATATTTGAACCCAGGACCTCCCATCTCTAGGCCTGACTCTCAATTCACCAAACCACCTAGCTGCACCCGATTTGCCATTTCTTTCTTCAGATCATTTTATAGATGAGAAAAAGGAGGCAAACAGGGTAAAGTGACTTAAGGTAAGACATGCAGGTCGGATTGGCGAAATCTAAATCCTCTCTGATCTGGAGTGGGACAGCTGCTCAAATTGGTCTCAGATCTAGTTGTCTCCACAAATTTCCTTTTTTCATGGGAACTGAATAATTCTGTTAAAAGAAAATCAAGGGGGCAGCTGGGTAGCTCAGTGGATTAAGAGTCAGCCCTAGAGACGGGAGGTCCTAGGTTCAAATCTGACCTCAGCCACTTCCTAGCTGTGTGACCCTGGGCAAGTCACTTGACCCCCATTGCCTAGCCCTTACCACTCTTCTGCCTTGGAGCCAATACACAGTATTGACTCCAAGACAGAAGGTAAGGGTTTAAAAAAAAAAAAGAAAATCAATATCTTTGAAATCTGGCTCAAAGATTCGAAATGCCCGTTTAAGCTCCTTATGGGCTTTAAAAGGATTGTCCACAAATTTTGGAAAACTATGTCTACGGGCCTTTGAGTGACTAGCACCAGCGTTCGTTGTTAGCTTGGTGACTTCCTTCAATGGACAGATTTTCCCAGGGTCACTAGCAGCCTGGTTCTCATTATCACTACTACCTTCAGTTTCCTGAGGTGCATTCTCAGCTTGCCCATTGTCCTTGCCCATAACTCGATCTAAACCTTTTTCCTTAATGAGTTGTTCAAACACTGCTTTAATCATCTTGTCTAAGTCGTTGTCAATGGCCATAACCTTCTCTGCCTTAAGGGGAACCCTGAATTTGAAAACATTCCTTACTTGGGATAGAGTCCATGAAGACACAGCCATGAAGAGTACACATGCTTGTGCCAGGACTTGCCAGAGAACGAATTCATTTTGGAAAGGTAATTGTAACACAGTCATTGTCAAGTTTCCTGCATAGTCCACACTTTCTACTCCCATTTGAGTCAATTTACTGTAAAGAATATGGCAAACCCAAAAGCAAGCAACGACTGCCAAAACCACCACACCAAAAACCACTTGTTCGAACATTTTCACTCTCTTTCCTGCCTGTGAGATTGTTGGGTACCGTCAGACTAAGGGTGCCAATTGTAATAGAATAAGTAAGCTGACTGGAAACTGTTACTGCTTGAAATGGACAAGGTAAACTGAGGGGGAAATGCTGTTCTTCTTACAATGGCTGTTGTTGTCTGGCTTTGACTAGAGAGAGCTGTCAAGGAACCTGAGGCTGCTTATTTATAATGGAGGTAGAACAGAGAAATGCTGAGGGATGCCACATGAGGGATACTGGTACACAAGGATGCTGGTACACAGAGGACTGCTCTGGGGTTTCCTCTGAGTTTCTTGCCTACTGATCCTTACTGATAGCTGATGGATCAATCTTTTTCCTAACCTCCTTCCTCCCTCACTCCCTCCCTTAACCAACCCTCTCCACTCAGTTCTTCTTGAAGCCTTTGCTTCTTCCCTCCCTCCTGAGTGAACTATAAAGATACTCTAGTTGCTTTTTCAGTCAAGGGGTTTATTGGGATAACAGGATGGGAAACTGAGGTAAGAGGGATAAGGATTTCCCTAATCTAAAGGAGGGTTTGAGGAGTCACAAGTGTGAGTCTTAAATATTTAGGAAGATGGAGGACAGCAGCCCTTTCAAAATCTTCTTTCTTCTTCACAAGAAATCAGTAAGGTCTCTTAGCTTAACCCCAGAAAGAAACAAAGTTCAAAGTCTCTCCTTTTCTCCTGGCCAGCTCAACTCTCAAATAGGCCACCAGCTCAAAAGCTTCTCCACTGCTCATAGCCAGAGAGACAGAGACCCAATCCCCAAAGGCCAAGTTTCTCTTCTCAGTGTCAACTTCAACTGCTCAGAGCCAGAGACAAAGTCCAAAAACCAAGTCAGCCCCCCCCCCCAGGGTCCTTTCAGCCAGCTTCAAATACTCCAGGGAAAAAAGTGACTTCCAGTCAGAGACAAAGTCCCCTCCCCCTGTCAGCTTAAACTGCCACCACCTGGGGACATTCCGTTGGAACCCTGGTTCTTGCATCTTGGTCGACAAGTCCTGCAAAACCTCTCTCTCTTCATGTCTCTATCACACGAGCTAATAAGTGTCTGAGGCCAGATTTGAACTCAGAAAGATGAGTCTTCCTGGATCCACACCTGGCACTCTATACATGCAGCCACCTGGCTGCCCGCATGCAGATGACAAAAGCAATATATCCGTCTCTCATCTCCCTCTTGAGCTCTAGTCGGCTACCAAGCATTACCAATTGCCTATTACGTGTGAGATACCCATCTCCAGTTCTCTGTTGAATGTCTTTCTTCCTGGATGCCCCATCAGTGCCTCAAATTCACCATGTCGAAAACAGAACTCAGGTCTTTCCTCCAACCCCATTCTTGCTCCTAACTTTCCTTTGTCTATTGGAAGCCCCACCATCCAATGCCTCTACTTCCCAAACTCACTCTTTCTTCTCCCTCAGTCCAATCATCTCCTCAGTTCCTGTTGATTCTATCTTCTCAGTAGCCCTCCCAGGAAATGTCTTCCAGTTAATTGAAGAGAATTGGTTATGGGGGAAAGGAGAACTAGCAAGCAAGATCGGAATCCAGAATTGTAACAGCCAGCCAACCCGCCCAAGAGATCCATCACTTTTTGTCCACTCACACAGCCACCACGAGTTCAGGACCTCCTCACCTTCTCACCTGGACTCTGGAATTAGCCTCCTAATTGGTTTCCCTGTGTTCACTCCCTCTCTCCTCCCATTCGACCTCCAAAGCCAACAAAATGATATTATTCAAATGACCATGTCACTCACCTGCTCAAAAAACTTCAATGGCTCCCACCTGCCTCTTCGATAAACTGTAAAGTCCTCCATCTACAATTTAAAGCCTACTTTGGTCTGGCTCCAAAATAGCTTGCCATGCATTTCCCCCCTCACGCGCTCTGTATTCCAACTCTATTGACCTATGTTGACCATACACCATCTCAATGCCTTTGCACGGACCAAGCTTAGGTTTGGAATGTCCCTCTTTGTCTCCTGCTCATAGAATGCCCAGTTTCCTTCGAAGAGTGGCTTAGCTACCTCCTCCTACAAGAAGCCTTTGCTGATTCCCCCACACACACACACACACGTTAGGGCCCTCCCATCAAAAAGACTTTGCAGGTGGAAGAGGGGCGTCTCATATCCTCAGCCTCAAGAAATGTAAATAACCAGGTCCTCTTCCCCCAACCCCCCCCCACACTTTTTACAAAATCCTGGCCTTCCCTCTTAGAGTCAATACCATGTGGAGATGGTAAGGGCTGGGCAATGGGAGCTACGAGACTTGCCCAGGGTCACACAGCCAGATTCAAACATCCCCATCAGTACAGTTCCCGAATCCAGAGAAGGTACACTCGGAATGAGCACGGCTTTGATCATTTTGTGAGAGGGGAAGTTCTTGGGTCTTTGAATGAAAGGAGGTGAGACTATGCAGGAAGTTCAGGAGAATCCGTGATGCCCCGGGAGGCTTTAGGGGAGGAAGGAGAGTGGGGAGAAGCAGCAGCAAGCCAGTTTGGAATCCAGATCCCCAGGAGTCAGATAGCCTAGGGGAGAAGCTCTTGGGGTGGGGGGGAGTGTCTTGTCAACCCCCCTCACTTCCACGCAAGCCATACAGGGCCCATTTGACTAGAAGATGTGACATCAAAGCATCAGTGGCCAGCAGCAGCTGCTAAGGAAAGGACCGGACCAAGATGCTGACTTTTAGAGCCCAGCAGAGTGACACCAGCCTGAGGGGGACTTCATGGGTCTCTCCCAAGGGAGAGAAGGACATTCACCCAACCAGGAGTTGGGAGCTCTTTGACCTCTTTGACACATGTGCTCTCTGAGCTTGAGCCCCAGCTCCCCTGGGCGTTCTCCTCTCCTCTGAGAGACTTTGGGGAGGACTTTTTGGTATCAATTGTTTTTTTACTGTATCATCTTTTTAAAAAATATTCCTTTTTAAAAGCTATTTAACACAGGGAAGCTAAGTGGCTCAGTAGACAAGAGCCAGGCCTGGAGGTAGGGAGTCCTAGGTTCAAATCTGACCTCAGCTACTTTCTAGCTATGCATTCACTTAACCCCCATTGTCTTCCCTTAACCACTCTTCTGCTTTGGAACTGATACTTAGTACTGATTCTCTCTCTCTCTTTTTTTTTATTAAACCCTCACCTTCCATTTTGGAATCAATGTTGTGTGTTGGTTCCAAAGCAGAAGAGTGGTCAGGGCTAGGCAATGGGGGTCAAGTGACTTGCCCAGGGTCACACAGCTGGGCAGTGTCTGAGACCAGATTTGAACCTAGGACCTCCCATCTCTAGGCCTGGCTCTCAATCCACTGAGCTACCCAGCTGCCCCCACTTAGTAGTGATTCTAAGACAGAAGGTGAGATTGTATTTTTTAAGTTGATTAATTCTGATAGACTAATTGCTGATCAAAGGGGAGCACAGTGGTAGGGGCTCCTGAGTGCTAGCAGCAGAACTCCTCCTCCCCTTAACTCCCAGAGTCATTCTCAAAACCCAAAACCCCAATTAGAGAAAGAATTCCATCTCCTTCAGGGAATCAAACCTGATGGTACTTAGTGGGAGTTGGGAGAGCGAGCCCAAAGGGAGCGTAACCCATTTCTGCTGTATATATTTTGTGTCTTCTTCTCTGCATACAAGTTGTTTCCCCAGTAGAAGGGAAGCTCCTTGAAGGAAGGGGCTATTTGGTTTTTGTATTTGTAGCCCAGTTGCATAGTGGAAAGCAAATAGTAGGTGCTCAATAAATGCTTGTTGAATTATTGATGCAAGAGGACCTGGGTTCATATTCTGCATGCAACACTTGCCAGCTATGGGACTATGGGCAAGCCATGCACCTTAGGAGTCCCAGATTCCTTATTCGTAAAAAGAATGCACTAATACTTGTAGCCCATAACTCAAGGGCTTGTTGAGAGATGGAGACATAACTAAGACCGAATAACCGGGACCGTGGAGGGGAGGAGGGGAGCTCACTTCTTCCCTGCAATGATGGAGTCATCTGGCCAGAGTCTTCTGACAAACAGTCCAGTTCTTAGCCCGTCTAAGAGGCCCTGAACCTGTCCGGACCTGATGGGTCCCTTGGGAACCCCCAAATCCCTCCTTTGGCCTTACTGTTTAGGCAGCTGCTAAGACTGACTCATCAAGCGTGGGAGAGGGGGTGAGGAAGCAACCTTTCCACATAACATCTCTGGGGCGAGGCAGAAACTAGTCTGGTGCTGGAGGAATTGGCCGACTCTTGATAAACACACTTAAACTCTTTTTCATTGACCTCTTGTGCTTTGATATCCCATTCACTTCCCAAGCTGCCTTCCCCACACCACCCCCTACCAGAGAACCATCCCTTACAACAAGTCAAAACTAACAGCACATCAACCAAGTCTGCTATGTTGTTCCATGGCCCATACCCACAGCCCCACGTCCCGCCCCACCCCCCTCTCAAAGAAGAGGTTCTGGTGAATTCTAACCTCTGCTTTGGGGGGGGGGGGGGGCGCATTTGTCCATTTGACTCTTCTAGCATTGTTTCATTGCTGTGATTCTTTCCAGTTACATTTTTGTAGTCATTGTATGTATTGTTTCCTTGGTTCTGCTGAGTTTACTTTGTATCCGTTATGTGAGTCTTCTCATGCTTCTTTGTATTCTTCACAGCCGCCCTTTTTACAGAGCCGGATCATTCCATCAGATTCACGTACTGTCATTTGTTTAGCTGTTCCCTAATCAAAACAGATTTTTCCATGAATACCAGCTAAGCATCTTGTATGTTCCGAGACAGGGCACTGAGCATGCCAGGGTGGGGGAAGGCTATGCAAAGATGAAGAAATGAAGCTTTGCTTTTAAATATCAGCCTATCCCCAGACTTTGAGAGCTTTAATAGTTTCAGCTTTAGTAGTTTAACCTGGCACTGAGATTTTTAGGAACCCTAACAATCCCAGGCTGGAGGCTTGGGGGCAGGGAAGGGCAGTTATGGGGAAACTATACCATAAAATTCGGTGCAGTCTGATAGATAGAATGCTGAGACTAGAGTCAAGACAACTGAGCTAAGATCTTGTTTCAAGTACTCATGGATTTTGTGACCCTGGACTAGTCATGTAACCTCATTGAGCCTCAGTTTCCTCATTTGTTAAAAATGAGGATAATAATAATAATACACGTGACACTTGCCTCATAAGAGTGATTGGAAGGAATTTGTCTTAAGAGTCTTCAAATTCAGTGGGAATCATTATCCTCCGATAATTATAATTGGAAGTGGAAAATAATCAGTCATTCCAAATGTTCCCAACTTCAAGTTCCTTCTGGCATTCAAGGCCTGCCACAATCTGATGCCACCTTACTTTCCTTCTATTTGGGAGGAGGGTCTGGGAAACAACATCTGAGAGTATGTTTCCCACAACCACAACAACCAGCCAATCCATCATTTATTGAATACCTACTGTGTGCTCCTCATAGTAGACACTGTAGGTGATACAAAGAAATATATGACTTGGTCCTCCCCTCAAGGATTTCCAATCTAATTGAGGAGACAAAACAAAGATCAAGAAAGCAAGTAAGGTGGTGAGGAGAGCCAGGATGTGACCTCAGATCTTCTAAGATGAGGTTGCCTCTCCCAGTAGATAGAAAACCCCGTGAGGGGAGCATCAGTTTCCTTTTCCTAACTATATTCCTGGTCCATACCCAAATATTGAGAAGGGTTCTTGGTTCTTGAGCTTATGTTGTCTTTGGATACTCTAGAAAAACTTTTCTGCCAACTTTTCTTCACTTCTCCATGGAGAACTTACAAGCTATTCTTCCACTTAGCTGTGATTCCTTTCTTCCATCTGGTACCACATGTAGTAAGAATGCCAAGGCTGATGCTCTTCAGGTCCTCAAGCAGTGTGTTCCCAAGGCAAACATCTAAGAGAGAAAGTAACAGTGAGTTGACCCAAGACTCCACTTCAAGTCACCGAGGAAGGTCTGTCTTCTCCCCAGATTCCCCTCCCTCTGCCTTTCTAGTAATGGGCACAGCAAGATATTCTGCTTGCATCTTTTACCTAAGCAGTTCCTGTTTCCTGATTCTGCTTCAAATCCACAGCAGCCAGGAATTAGCTGGAATCACACAAATAGAAATTGAAACACCTCCAATGAGGCTTGGGAAGAATTTGGCTCTGTCCCTTTCCTAAAGATAGAGGGAACAGAGAGGATCCAGAACCTGGTGGCCAACAGTAGGCTCAATAGAGACAGTGTCCGGTGTATAGAGTAGGGACTCATCCAACATACATTCATTTGTTTGTTTGTTTGTGTGTTTGGTTTTTCCTTCCTTCCTTCCTTCCTTCCTTCCTTCCTTCCTTCCTTCCTTCCTTCCTTCCTTCCTTCCTTCCTTCCTTCCTTCCTTCCTTCCTTCCTTCCTTCCTTCCTTCCTTCCTTCCTTCCTTCCTTCCTTCCTCCTTCCTTCCTTCCTTCCTTCTTCCGTCCTCCTCCTTCCTTCCTTCCTCCTTCTTCCCTTCCTTCCTTCCTCTCGCTTCCTTCCTTCCTTCTTTCCTTCCTTCCTTTCTCTCTCTTTTTTCTTTCTCTCTCTCTCTTTCTCCTTCCCTTCCTTCCATTCTCTCTCTTCCTTCCTTCCTTCCTTCCTTCCTTCCTCTTTCTTCTTTCTTTCTTTCTTCTTTCTTTCTTTCTTTCTTTCTTTCTTTCTTTCTTTCTTTCTTTCTTTCTTTCTTTCTTTCTTTCTTTCTTTCTTTCTTTCTTTCTTTCTTTTTTCTTTCTTTCTTTCTTTCTTTCTTTCTTTCTTTCTTTCTTCTTTCTTTCTTTCTTTCTTTCTTTCTTTCTTTTTCCTTTCTCTCTCTTTTTCTCTTTCTATATATTCCTCTCTTTCTTTCTCCTTCCCTTCCTTCCTTTCTCTCTCTCCCTTCCTTCCTTCTTCTTCCTTCCTTCCTCCTTCCTTCCTTCTATCTTTCTCTCTTTCTTTCTCCTTCCCTTCCTTCCTTTCTCTCTCTTCCTTCCTTTCCCCTTTCTTTCTTCCTTACTTTCTCTCTCTTTTTCTCTTTTCTCTCTCCTTCCTTCCTTCCTTCCTTCTTTCCTTCCTTCTTCTCTCTCTTTTTCTCTTTCTCTCTCTCTCTTTCTCCTTCCTTCCTTCCTTTCTCTCTCTTTCTTCCTTTCTTCCTTCCTCCTTTCTTTCTTTCTTTCTTTCTTTCTTTCTTTCTTTCTTTCTTTCTTTCTTTCTTCTTCTTTCTTTCTTTCTTTCTTTCTTTCTTTCTTTCTTCTTTTTCTTTCTTTCTTTCTTTCTTTCTTTCTTTCTTTTTCCTTTCTCTCTCTTTTTCTCTTTCTATATATTCCTCTCTTTCTTTCTCCTTCCCTTCCTTCCTTCTTCCTTCATTTCTTCCTTCTTCCTTTCTCTCTATCTTTCTCTCTTTCTTTCTCCTTCCCTTCCTTCCTTTCTCTCTCTTCCTTCCTTTCCTCTTTCTTTCTTTCTTCCTTACTTTCTCTCTCTTTTTCTCTTTCTCTCTCTTTCTTTCTCTCTCCCTCCTTCCCTCTTTCCCTCTTTCCTTCCTTCCTTCCTTTCTTTCCTTTTTTCTTTCCTTCTTTCTTTCCTTCTTTCCTTCCTTCCTCCTTCTTTCTTTCTTTCTCTTCCTTCCTTCCTTCCTCCTTCCTTCCTTCCTTCCTTCCTTCCTTCCTTCCTTCCTTCCTTCCTTCTTCCTCCCTTTCTTTCTTCCTTCCTTCCTCTCTCTCTTTCTTTCTCTCTTTCTTTCTCTCTCTCTTTCTTTCTCTCTTTCTTTCTTCCTCCCTTTCTTTCTTCCTTCCTTCCTCCCTTCCTTCCTTCCTCCCTTTCTTTCTTTCTTTCTTTCTTTCTTTCTTTCTTTCTTTCTTTCTTTCTTTCTTCTCTTTCTTTCTTTCTTTCTCTCTCTCTCTTTCTTTCTTTCTTTCTTTCTCTCTCTCTTTCTTTCTTTCTTTCTTTCTTTCTTTCTTTCTTTCTTTCTCTCTTTCTTTCTCTCTTTCTTTCTTCCTCCCTTTCTTTCTTCCTTCCTTCCTCCCTATCTATCTTTCTTTCTCTCTTTCTTTTCTTTCTTTCTTTCTTTCTTTCTTTCTTTCTTTCTTTCTTTCTTTCTTTCTTTCTTTCTTTCTCTCTTTCTTTCTTTCTCTCTTTCTCTCTTTCTTCCTCTCCTCTTTCTTCCTCTCTCTCTTTCTTTCTTTCTCTCTTTCTTTCTTCCTCCCTTTCTTTCTTCCTTCCTTCCTCCCTTCCTTCCTTCCTCACTTCCTTCCTTCCTCCCTTTCTTTCTTTCTTTCTTTCTTTCTTTCTTTCTTTCTTTCTTTCTTTCTTTCTTTCTTTCTTTCCTTCTTTCTTTCTTTCCTTCTTTCTTTCTCATACTAAGTATCAGATCTAAGGCAAAAGAGCGATATGAGTTAAGTAATTGGGATCAAGTGACTTGTCCAGGGTCACACCGCTAGAAAGTTCTGGGGTCCGATTTGAATCTAGGACATCCTCTATTTAGGCCTGTCTCTCTATCCACTGAGCCCCTCTGCATTTTCAGGAACTGATTGGAGATATTCTTGGCATCTCTAGCTTGAAATAGCTCTACTGAAGGACAATTATAACTTTTGTTTTCCACTGTATTTTGTTTATAAGTCATGCCAGTTCCAGTTCTTTTTAAATTAACTTATTTGTTCATTTGATTTTTCTGTACTAGCAGTATCTGCTATATTCCTGAATAAAGTATGAAGAGTATAGCTGCTGCATTCAGTATGTCTTTTTCATCCCTAAAGTCTTAGTGCCTAGTAGTTCATCTAAAGCACCCATTTTACAGATGAGGAAATGAAATTCAGAGAGATTAAGCAATTTGACCACAGTCACACAAGTAGTTAACTCAAGTTGACAGATTCCAGATCTAGCATTCTTCCCTCTAAGATTATCACCAATTTCTCCTGCCTATATTTTGTTTGGACATAATTATTTACATGCTGTCTCCTCCATTAGACTGAGTTTCTTGAGAGCAAGGATTTCTTTTTTCTTCACTGTATCAATAATACTTAGCACAGCATTTGGCACTGAATTTGAACTCAGTTCTTCCTGAGTCCAGGCCTAGCACTCTGTCTTCTCTGCTACCCAACTGCCCCTTAGAAGATCTGGTGTTTTTGTTGTCATTGTTCAGTCATTCCAGTTGTGACCAATTCTTTGTGCCCTCGTTTGGAGTTTTCTCATCAAAGATCCGAGAATGATTTGCCATTTTCTTCTCCAGCTCACTTTACAGATTAGGAAACTAAGGTAAGCAGGGTTAATGAACTTGTCCAGGGTCACACAGCTAGTAAGAGTCTGAGGCCAGATTTGAACTCATGAAGATGAGTTTTCCTGATCCCAGTTCCAGTGCTCTATTCACGCCATCCGTCTGTCCCAACAACAACAGTTACAACAAAGGGCATTTCATTAGTGCTTATTGATTTGACTCTATGATAATTCACAAATGTTATTTTTTCTCTTTTACTTTTAAGCAGATGTAAACTGTTTGCCTTATTTGTGATATAAATCAAGACAGTTTGTCTGAGATTTCTTTGGGCTGCTGGTCCATAGGATGACATTTGACCATTGACTTAGAAACTCCAAGTAAATAAACACTAAACATCAAATTCATTTTGGGAAGCTCACCCCACTTTGGAGCTCATCCAAATTTTTCTTTTTCTTTTAAGTTAATCCGCTTGTATTCATGAGGAGTGAGTTAGGAACTCCATTTGGATTGCCCCATGCATCTATAGGAATCCTTCGGAGAAAATCTGGGGTGCCTTGTGACTTGGGGACTGGAGGGAGGTTTCTGTTTATAGTAGGAATTCCTTGTGTGTGATAGGAACTCCCCTGGAGACATATATTTAAACAAGCTCTGTAGGAACCAGACTTTCCCTCTAAAATGGGTTTTTCTTTCCCTTCTTTTCTTTGGATTGGGGAGGACATCTGCGGGCACCAAGGCAGACAATAACCTGTGAGAATTCAGCAAAATATCTTTTCGTCAAGTTGTATCACCATTTTTTGGAAGTGTGAATGAATATTAGTTCCTGATTGTTTGCAAATTGTGCCACATGAATGTTTCTGAGTCTTTACTACAAAGTATTGGGGAAGCCACTGGAAAAGGACTGTGCTTTAACTTCCCCATGGCACTAAAGAGCTACGTTGAATTTGGGTCTATGAACTTTGTTTAAAGCACCCAGTTAATTTTTTTTAATGAAACATTATTTTTTCAATAAATAAAAATCTCTTTTCTCTCCATCTTTAACCTCTCCCATCATTAAAAGAAAAAGGGAAAAAATAAAATCCTTGTAACATGTGTGCATAGTCAAGCAACACAAATTCCCACATTGACCACATCCAAAAAAAGTCTCAACCAACATTGTATCTATCAAGAGCTGGGTAACACCCTTTGTCTTCAGGCCTCTGGAATCATAACTGGTCATTGAATTTATTAGAAAGTCTTGGGGATAGCTAGATGACTCAGTGAATTGAGAGTCGGGCTTAGATATGAGAAGTTCTGGCTTCAAATCTGACCTCAGACACTTCCTACCAATATAACCCTGGGCAAATCACTTAGTTGTCCAGCCCTTACTCTTCTGCATTAGAACCAATACACAGTATTGAGTCTAATATGGAGGGCGAAAGTTTATTTTTTAAAGTATTTTAAAACTGTTTTTACAGTTATATTATTGTAAAGATTGAATTCCTTGTTTTGCACATTCCATTCTGTATCTTTTTGAATAGTTGGAAATATTGAACCCCTAAAGTGGTTTTGTTCTTTTTTCTCTTTTATTTTCCTCTTATCTCCAAATTATTGTAATTTCCCTTTAAAAACTGTAATATTTGTATATATCTCTAGTTACAAGTTAGTTATGTTTTTATGATCCATTGGAGAGACTGGTCTCCCAAAGGATCACAGGGGGATTTATTAAATAGAATGTTGTACCCAAGACTACATTTCCCACAATTCTCTTTTCCCTTTCATGTACATGAGTTGTTTTGTTGTTGGTATTTTAGTTTTGATTTGCTTGGCCCCTCCTCTCTCTCTGTTCTATGTGGAATGTTGGTGAGATCTCTCCGTTTTTCTCTAACCTTTTACTTTCCCTTTGCTTCAAGTTAAATTTTAATACATGTTATTAAATATAATACTTGTAGTATTGAATATTGATTTTTAAAATTTACAAGTTCACAAGTCTTCCCAGGTTTCACCAAAGCCATCTCTTTCATCATTTCTTATTGTGTCATAGAACGTGATTACATTTACATGTTATTATTTGTTTAGCCAGTAGCCAGTTCCCAGTTGATGGATACATCCTTAGTTTCCAGTTTTACTGCTACTATAAAAACAACTGCTATAAATACTTTTATTTAAGTAGCTGGGGTGTTCCACTTTGATTTCTTTACAGTATAGAGCTTATAGCAATGTTGCAAGGTAGAAAGGAATGATGCAATTTAATAAGTTTTTGGACAGAGTTCTAAGTTGCTTTCCAGAATAGCGATACCATTTCACAGCTCCATCAACAGCATATTAATTTTCCTGTTTTTCCCACAACTTTCCTGACATTTGCCATTTTACTGTTTTATAGATTTTGCCAATCTGATGGGTGTGAACTAGGACTAGAGTTGCTTTTATTTTAATTTCTAATTTAGGGTGCTTTTTTATATGGTTATTGATAACTTAGATCTCTCCCTTTGAAAAATGGCTGTTCATGTCCTTTGGGCAATTTATCAATTGGGGAATGGCTCTTATTCTTATAAATGTTTTCTAGATTACATGTCAACACAATTTTTAATATTTATTTTCAACATTTTGCAAACCATGTTCTTTCCCTCCCTCCTGCCCCAGGCAGGTAATGACATACTTTCATGTTTGTCATATTGTGAAACAAGATACGTACTGCTTACACTAGAGAAAAATTCAGGGAGGAAATGAAGTGGAAAATGGTCTGTTTCAATCTGCATTCAGACTGTCTATTCCTTCTATGATGATGGATATCCTTTTTCATCATGAGTTCCCTGAAGTTGCCTGGATCCTTGCGTTGCTGATAATAGTTAAGTTGTTGACAGTTCAACATCGTATTTCATTGCCATTACTATGTACAACATTCCCTTGCTTCTGCTCACTTTGCTTTGCATCACTTCATATGTCTCTCCATGTTTGTTTGTTTTATTGTTGTTGTCATCCTGTTTGTCATTTCTTGTGACTCAATAGTATTCTATTCCAAGCATATACCCCAACTTCTTCAGCGATTCCCCAACAGATGGACATCTCTTCTTTGCCACCACAAAAAAGGGATGCTATAAACATTTTTGTGCTGATAAGTTCCTTTCCACTATCTTTAACCTCTTTTTGACACACTAGTAGTAGTATTGCTGGACCAAAGGGTATGCATAGTTTTAAGGCCCTTTGGGTATGGTTTGGGCAGTGAAGATGATGGAATAGAAGCATGGAAAGCTGGAACCTCTCTGAGAATCCTCTCAAACCAACTTTTGGCCACGGTTCCAGATTGCTCTCCAGAATCATTGTATCAGTTCATAGCTCCACCAAGAGTGTATTAGTGTCCCAATTTTTCTACATTTCCTCTAACATTTATTATTGTCCTTTTGTGTTATGTTAGTCAGTCTGGTAGGTGTGAAGTGATACTTCAATTGTTTTAATGTGCATTTCTCTAATCAAAAGTGACATGGAGCATTATTCATATAACTAAAGATGGTTTTAATTTTTTCATCTGAGAATTGTCTATTCATATCATTTGACCATATTCTAATTTTCTTTATGTGTCATTTTCCTCTTTTGTCATGTTAGTTAATCTTATGGATGTAAACTAGGACTTCAGAGTTGCTTTCATTTGAATTTCTAATTATTAATGATTTGGAGTATTTTTTCATGTTTGTTGATACCTTAGATTTTCTACCTTGAAAAATGACAATTTTGGTCAATTTATCAGTTGGAGAATGGCTGCTATTCTTATAAATTTGAATCAATTCCTTATAAATCTTGGAAATAAGTCCTTTACCAGAGAAACTTGCTGTCAAGATTCCCCCCCTTTATTTATTGGTATTCCTTCTAATTTGGGGTGCATTGATTTTGTTTATGCAAAATTACATTTTATGTAACTGAGATAATCTGTTTTTCTCTTGTGTGATCCTCTGTATCACTTGGTTGCTTAACTCTTCCCCTATTTGTAGATCTGAAAGGTGATTTCTTCTTTGTTCTTCTAATTAATTTATTATTTATGTCACCTTTTGAGTACATCATGTACCATTTAGAAATCTTGGCATATGGTATGAAATACTGGTCTCTACCTAGTTTCTGCCAGAATACTTTTCTTCCCAGCAATTTTTATCCAATAGAACATTTTTCTCTCAATAGCTGGGCTCACTGGATTTATCAGCCACTGGGTTTTGGTGCTCATTTGCTTCTATATTGTGTAACTAATTTGTTCCACTGATTAAACTAAGCTACAAACCAGGATCCATCTGAATAATGTCATTATGAAACAGAAGAAGCAGAGTAGAGTTTTTGGAAATTCCTTCAATTCTGGAACAGATGAATTCACAGCCAGTGGTTTTAGCCTGTGGCCTTTGTAGCTGTTCCAAGGTACCAATAGAGACTCATCTCTCCCTTCTCAGTCCCAGCTCAGCTTGCCTATTTTCTTCTTTCTCCTGTTGTCTCTGTGTCATGCGTATTCCTTAAACTTTAATTAGGAAGTCCCTTGGGACTGGGGACAAAATCTCTGCCATTGTTGCTCATATAGTCCCTGGTCTTTCTTTCCCATTTTCCTTTTCACTTAACTTCTCAGCTGGGACTCAAGTCTTTCTTCAGGTTCAGAGTTCATGAGAGTCCAAATCACTCTCAGAGCAGAGAGAATGATGGTAGTTCTGAGCTACAAATCCCAGCATACTGGATACCTTTGAACCCATTACAATCTAATTTTAAGCACTTACCTAATATCTACTATTTACCAATGTCTGATATGATTTGAAGATATGAAGACAAAAATGAAATGCCTTCATGGAATTCACTATCTGGTGGGAGCTAAGTGGTAAAATACAATGTCTGACTTAGAATCAGGAAGATCTGAGTTCAAATTAAGCTTCAAATATTTACTAGCTGTGTGACTCTAGGTAAATCAATTAACCTCTCCCAATGTCAATCAATCAATCAATAAACATTTATGTTAGTTGTTCAGTTGTGTCTGACTTGTTGTGACCCTATTTTGGATTTTCTTGGCAGATACTGCAGTGGTTTGCCATTTCCTTCTCCAGGTCATTTTATAGATGAAGAAACTGAGGCAAAAAGAGTTAAGCAACTTGCCCAGGGTGACAGCTAGTAAGTGTCTGAGGTCATATTTGAATTCAGGTCTTCCTAACTCTAAGTCAGGTTCTCTAAGATTCCAAAAACTTGGGTTCTAGTCCCAGCTCAGTCACAAACTGGCTCTAATTTTATCAGACTATCTAGTCCTTCACTTCGTGAGTTCCCAGTCTTCGAGAGGACCAAAGGCTAAATACACCAGTGGCTATCATTGAACTTTGAATATAGGAAGTGTTCAATACTTGATTTTCATGACAACCCTGGGAGGTATATGCTATTATTATCCCCACTTTACAGCTGGGGAAACTGAGGCAAACAGCAATTAAGTGACTTGCCTAAGGTCACACTGCTCCAAAGTGTCTGAAGTGAGAACTGAAGCCCAGGTCTCTTGACTTGGACCATTCTTTTCCATTATTTAAGAAATTATTCTTGAATTGGGTTGAGCTGAAGTAATTAGCAGAGTATAAAGAGCAGGTCCCTACAGGGCAGTACAAGCAGATAAACCAGCCCTAGTTTCCTCTAAGAAGAGCAGAAGGGAAGGGAAGAGAAGGGAAGGGAAAGGAAGAGAAGGGAAGGGTTGGCTCACTTTCGAGGTCGTCTTCTCTATAGAATTCTGTGTCTGCTTCTGCCCTCCTCCCTTGTCCTCCTCTCACTGCCTTGGTCTAACCATCATCTTCATTGTGCCTCTGGGCTCCTGGCGGTTTTCTCAGCTTGGACCTTCTGTTCTGTGTCTGACTGCTAATAATAATAACAATAAAAGCTAACATTTATAAGGCACTTTAAGGCTTACAAAATGCTTTATATCTGTTATCTCATTTGAGCGTGACAACAACCCTGTGAATTTGGTATCATTAGAATCCCCATTTTGCAGGTGAGGAAACTGAGTCTGAGAGAGATTAAGCAATATCCCCAGAGTCCACTCAGATAGTAAATATCTGAGGCAGAATTTGAACTCAGGTTATCTTGACACCAAATTCAATATGCTAGCTGAGGGCAGCAAGGTGGCTCACTAGATAGAGAGCCAACCCTAGATGGGAGGTCCTGGGTTCAAATGTGGCCTCAGATGCTTTCTAGCTATATGACCCTAGAAAAGTCACTTAACCTTGATTGCCTAGCCTTATTGCTCTTCTGCCTTGGAACTAATACCTAGTATTGATTCTAAGTTGGAAGCTAGGGTTGTTGGTTTTGTTTTGTTTTTTAAGGATTACCCATTTCACTGATAAGGAAACTGAGCCTGACAGAAATTAAGCAATCTTCCCAGAGTCCACTCAGAGAGTGAATGAGGCAGAATTTGAACTCAGATCTTCCTGATGCCAAGTTTAACATACTAGCTGCTGTCCTATCTAGGCGCCTTAAAGAAAGAGTAGAGTTTCTATGCTTCCTGCCTGACACCGTTCTAGCTCAGCCAAATCCTTTCTTTTGACAGGTGAAGTCAAGACCCAGAAAGAGAGGTAAGGAGCTTGCCCAGGATCCCAGGCAGGCTTTGAACCCAAGTCTCCTCTGCCCCCAGTCTGGCTCATGCTGATTCTCTGCTTTGGGATGTGTTGGCTGCCCATACGTGGAGCCTGCTTCCATCAGTCATGTCTGGGAAGTGGCAGAGCTGCAGCAAATAGCTCCATCTCCTTAGGGGGCCGGGCTGGGGCGGGGGGAAACCATCTGGGAGCCATCAAGAGCCGATGCTAGCGTGGCATGTATGTGTTAGCCTCCTGGGCCGCCAGGCAAACCCCAAGCTGTCGCCTCCTTGGGGGAAAGAAATAGGTCATGATGTCTCCTGGGCCAGCAGAGGCATCCAAGGCGGGCTGCTGTCAGTGAACTCGATCTCCCCTATCAACCCTCACCTCCTGGCTGGCTCTCTTACCCTGACAGCCGGGGTGGGGGGGCTGGCTCTAGAGAAGTCCCCCTTGGCCCCACCAACCGGGGCTCAAGGATGCCTCAGTTTCTTCCTCTGTAAAATGGGATGCGCCATCGTTGTGCTCCCAAAAGCCTTGGTGAATGAACTCCAAAGTCCTGGAAAAATGGGAGTTGGCAGTATACTTTTCCCCCGTCCCCTCTCTAAGAAAAGATTCATGCAGGCCAACCTCTTACGGGACAGAGAGAGAAGGGAAGGGACTTGCCTTAAGCCCTACAGCCAGTTCTAGGAAGCAGCATTCAAAGCTGGAAGATGGAAGAAGGCACTTGAGGTGAGAGAGAGAGAAGGGGATAAGCCAGGAGTTGCTCAGATCCGTATAATCCCAGATCTGGTTCCCAACTTGGTTTTCCAATGAATTTCTACTCCACCAACTCCCCTTGGTGTAGAGGCAGCCCTGTGTGATTGATGGCTCTGGAGGGGGACCCCACACGCTGATGGACCCACCAAGTGGGAAAAGCTTTAGACCTGAATCCCATGCAGGACTGTCATTGTCAATGTCTTGTCACTGGAAGCCCAGACTATGCGAGTGATGGGAAGGACGTCCCTCACCGCCATGGCTGCTGAGAGAGGAGGCCATTGGCTAGATGTTCAGCTGAACAACTTGCAAAGACCATCTAGTAAGTCCCAGGTGGTCTCAGTCTACACAGGCAGAGAAATCTACTCTGGGGGAGGGACATCACCTTGGTTCTTAACGTGTGGCGGTATTCTTGTGAGAGGCAGAACTCTGCCATTCCCTCTTTGGGAGTCTGTGGGATGGGGACATCCCTTGTGGCCCACGTGTGACCGACCCATGAGACAAAGCCAGTTGTAGGAGCTGGAGCAAGGAGGTGGTTGTTTCCCTTCAGAGAGACAAGGATTGGGGGGAAGATGGCCCCAGGAGAAGAGTGCCACAGCCAGAAGACCATAAGAAAGCACATTTCTTGAGAGTAGGGATGACTTCATTCTTTATCTTGTATCCCCAGCTCCTAGCCCAGTGCCTGGCACATAGTAGGAACTTAATAAATAATTGTCGATTGATTGACTGATCGATTGATTGATTATTGGCTAGCTCTTCAAAGTGGCAGCTAGATGTAGTTGTACAATACACGACCAGGGGACCCCAAGGAGATGTACTCCTATACTGCCCCCTCAGATGTTAGTGTCCTGAGGCAAAGTCCCTTTGGCCCCATACTGGTTTTGCCTCTAAACTCCCTGGACTGCACAGGCAGTGATTTCTCTCTTCTTCCTCCTCCTCCTCAGCATGTCTCCTCACTCCCCACCCCCACTACAGTTGATCCCATTTCACCAGGCCTTTTCCCTCTTGCCCAAGCAATCAGCAGATGGAAAGTAGGCTGGTTCTGGGAGGGCAGCCCTACTTAGCCATCACTTCTTGTCCGGTGGGATTAATGTCCCTCTAATCCCTGTAATCCCCTGGACAACTTGAGCCATAATCCCTCTGTTTCAAAGCAATATCCAGATGGCTTCTGGGGGCGAGTGGAGATCCCAGAGGAGGTCTGCTTCCTGGCCTCTCCTCTGTTCAGCAGCATCTCCCCACCCCTAACCTGAGCTGGGGAGCAGCAGCTCGGCCCGGGGAGCAAGGGATGCTCCCCTCTCCAGGCCGTTGCCCATGACCAGAAGGCCCCAGAGAGGCTCTCTTCCACCTGCCTCTGACACCCTTACCCAGAAAACCAGAATATCGGGGGAGCAAGCTGTCTACATTGGCCCTCGTCCAATCCATCGACGAACACTTCTTAAGCATCTGCTTGTGTGCCAGGCATAGGGGTATGCCCTGGGGGTGCTCACATTCTAATGGGGAGACAACGGTGTCCATACAAGACACCTACCCAGTGGATGGAAAGTCATCTGGAGAGGGCGGGCAACAGGAAAGACCTGGAGAAGGAGGGATCTGAGCTGAGTCTGGAAAGGAACCAGAAAGCCATGAGGTGGAGATGAGGAGGGACCACATTCCACGTATGGGGCACTGTCAGTGGAGGGGAGTAGAAGGGTGTCATTAGACTGGAAAAGTAGGGAGAGGCCAGATTAAGGAAGGCTTTGAATAGCAATAATAACTCCCGTTTCCCTGGTGTTCTGAATTTCGCCATATGCTCTCGCCTATACCGGCCCTGGAAGGTTGAGAGTCAGTGGTGCCATGTATAGAGTGCTAGAAACTTGGGCACCTACCAGCAATCTAGCATGTCCTTTAGATGGTACAGTGGACAGAAAGCTGAGCCTGGAGCCGTGAAGATTTGAGTTCAAATCTACCTCGGCCACATTATTTGTAAGACCCTGGACAAGTCCTTTCAACCCTGCCTGCCTCAGTTTCCCCATCCATAAAGGAGAGAGTTAGAACCCATGGACTCTCTATGCCCTTCTGGCTCTGAATCTAAGACCCTTGGATCCCTGTCTGAACTTGTTTCCTCGCCTATGCGTTGGGAATATCAACATGAGCGACCTCCACCTCCCAGGGAGATGGTGAGCCTCGAGTTCTCCAGTGAGGGGGGAAGCCTTTCCTTTGGGACATCCTCTGTCCCCAGGCCTCTGCTGTGGGCCCTGAAGTCCCTTTCAGCTTGGACACTGCGATTCCGTTATTTGGGGAGGGATTTCTCTTCCCAGCTTGAATTCATCTCCATTTGTCTGCTCGGGGAATAATCGCATTAGAGATGATGATATGATGAATGAATGGTCCTAGCCAGCCACCTCCCAAGCCCAGGCAGAAGCAAGGCAATCTGCTGGTCATTAGCCTCTGCAGGGCTTAGCTTACAAGACCCTCCCTGGGCTGGAAGGCTAAAACCCACTGGGATGGAGCATGTGGTTGCCCCGACCGACCAGGCACAGGGCAGCCACATCTGCCAAGGCTCAGAGACAGCCGAGCTGACTCCGGAGGGAGGATAAGCTATGCCAGCATCCTTTCTCCAACCATCTGGCAGCCAGCGAGCTTGGACTGAATGCCTTCGCCTTCCGTTTTATGTGCAGACCCTTTAGCGATGAGTTGGAAAGCTCAGAAGCGTAGCTCTACAGATTCTCCAAGCTGGCAGCTTGGGACCTCACAGCCCACTGACCCCAAAGGGGGCATCAGTTCTCTTCTTGAAGAACTTCCTGTGATGGAGAACTCACTACCTCCCAAGGCAATTCATTCACTTTAGAATAGCTCAAATAGTTAGGAAGTTTCCCCTAATATACACCTAAATGACATTTACCTCTTTGCAACTCTCATTCACTGCTCCCTCTAGGGACCTCCTTCTCTCTCAGCCCCCAATCTTCTCCATCCCTAGTTCCTTCAAGCAAGCCTCATAGAGTATGAACCCAAGGACCACCATTTTATCAAGGCATCTTTCTCAAGAAGAGATGGAGAGAATTGAACCTGATATTCCAGATGGGGAGTGGGGAGAGAGAGTGGAGGAGGTATCATATCCCTCAGTGTGTACTTCTCTCTCTTTTAAATGTTTATTGCAGGGGCAGCTGGGTAGCTGGGTAGCTCAGTGGATTAAGAGCCAGGTTTAGAAATGGGAGGTCCTAGGTTCAAATCTGGCCTCAGGCACTTCCCAGCTGTGTGATCCTGGGCAAGTCACTTAATCCCCATTGAGTATTAAAAAAAAATGTTTAGGGGGCAGCTGGGTAGCTCAGTGGATTGAGAACCAGGCCTAGAGACGGGAGGTCCTAGGTTCAAATCCAGCCTCAGCCACTTCCTAGCTGTGTGACCCTGGGCAAGTCACTTGACCCCCATTGCCTAGCCCTTACCACTCTTCTGCCTTGGAGCCAATACACAGTATTGACTCCAAGAC
The DNA here is from genome assembly GCF_027887165.1 of Monodelphis domestica. Taxonomy (NCBI): domain Eukaryota; kingdom Metazoa; phylum Chordata; class Mammalia; order Didelphimorphia; family Didelphidae; genus Monodelphis; species Monodelphis domestica. The sequence continues at coordinate 25,471,084 of NC_077228.1, forward strand.
GGAAGGTGAGGGTTTAAAAAAAAATGTTTATTGTGTGTTTATTTATTTTGTTAAATATGTCCCAATTAGATTTTTCTTTTTTTTTCCTCCAGTAATGTTTTATGCTATCCCACTTAAATGTAAAAAAAAATTTTGGCATTTGTTTTCTGACATTTTGAGTTCCCTCCTCCTACCCCTCTTCCCCCCTCCCTGAGACAGTAAGTAATTTGCTATTAGTTATCCATGTGCTATCAGACAGAAGATATTTCCATGGAACCCATCATGTTGTGGAAGGAGACACACACACACACACACACACACACACACACACAACCATGAAGAAAATAAAATGAAGACTGGTCTGCTTTGATTTGCATTCAGATTCCATTAGTTCTCTCTCTGGAGGTGGATAGATTTTTTTTCCATCCTAAACCCTTTGAGGTTGTCTTAGATCATTGTTTTGCTGAAAACAGTTGAATCATTCACGTTGTTCATAGTACATTATTGCTGTTACTATATGTAAAGTTCTGGTTCTGATCACTTCACTCTGTATCAGGTCATGTAAGTCTTTCCAGGATTTTCTGAAATCCTCCTCATTCCTTATAGCACAATCGTATTCCATTACAGTCATATACCACAACCTGTTCAGACATTGTCCAATTGGTGGGCGTCCCCCTCAGTTTCCAAGTCTTTGCCACCCCTACGAGAGCTGGTGTAAATATCTTTGTACAAATATTTATCCCCTCACCTTTTTATCTCTGTGGGATACAGACCTACTGGTGGTATTGCTGGATCAAAGGAGATGCACAGTTTTTTCCAAATTATTCTCCAGAATGGTTGGATCAGTTCCCAACTCCACCACGGTGCTCAAGTGTCCCAAATTTCCCACATCCCCTCCAATGTTCATCATTTTCCTTTTCTGTCTTATTAGGCAGTCTGTTGGTGGGAGGTACTACTTTAGAACTGCTTTGATTTGCATTTCTCTAATCCATAGTGATTTGCAGCATTTTCTCTTATGACTTGATAGCTTTGATTTCTTTTTCTGAAAACTGTCTGTTCATATCCTTTGCCCATTTATTTACTGGGGAACGTGTTGCATTTTTATAGATTTGACTCAGTTCTCTATATAGTTGAGAAATGAAGTTGTTTTTTTTTCAGAGACATTTGCTATAAGAATATTTCCCTAGTTTGTTTTCCTTCTAATCTTTGTTGCATTGGTTTTGCTTGTGGAAAATCTTTTTAATTTTATGTAGTCGATATTATCCATTTTATATCTTATAATGCTCTCTGTCTCTTGTTTAGTCATAAATTCTTCCCTTATCCATATGATTATGGTAGCACCCTTTATGTCCAAGTCTTATACCCATTTTTCCCCCTAAAACCCTTCCATCTTAGAATCAATAGTGTGTGTTGGTTCTAAGGCGGAAGAGTGGTAAGGACTAGGCAATGGGGGTCAAGTGACTTGCCCAGGGTCACCCATCTAAGAAGTGTCTGAGGCCAGATTTGAATCTAGGACCTCCCTCCTGTCTGAGCCTGGCTCTCAATCCACTGAACCATCCAGCTGCTCCCTCTTGTACCCATTTTGACCTTCTCTTGGCATATGGTATAAGATGTTGGGTCTAGGCCTAGTTTCTGCCATACTATTTCCAGTTTCCTAAGCAGTTTTGGTAAGGTAACTCTTATCCCAGAAACCTGGATTTCAAGGGTTTATCAAACACTGGATTACTATGGTCATTTTCTACTATGTATTGTGTACTTGATCTATTCTATTGGCCTTTCCTCTATTTCTTAGCACCAGATTATTTTAATGACCACTATTTTATAGTATAGGTTAAGATTCCTTTATAATTTTTTCATTAATTCCCTTGTTATTCTTGACTGTTCTGGATGAATTTTGTTATTATTTTTCTAGCTCTATGAAATAACTTTTGGGTAGTTTGATTGGTATTGCACTAACTAGATAGATTGGTTTAAGTAAGATTGTCATTTTAATTATGTTGGCTCAGCCCACTCATGAACAGTTGTTTAGACCTGATTTAACTTGTATGAAAAATGTTTTGTAATTGTGTTCGTATGGTTCCTAGAGTTGTCTTAGCAGGTAGATCTTGAGGTAATTTATATTGTCTTCAGTTATTTTGAGTAGAATTTCTCATTCTATCTCTTGCTGCTGGATTTTATTTTTAATATAGAGAAATGCTGATGATTTATGTGGGTTTAATTTATGTCCTTCAACTTTGCTAATGGTGCTAATTATTTCAACTAATTTTTTAGTCGATCCTCTTGGATTCTCTAAGCATATCATCATGTCTGCAGAGTAATAGTTTTGTTAACTCATTGCCTATTCTAATTTCTTCAATTTATTTTTCTTCTCTTATTACTATAGCTAGTGTTTCTAGTATGATATTGAATAATAGTGATGATAATGAGAATATCTGCTTCATCCCTGATCTTATTAGGAACATTTCTATCACAGACAATGCTTGTTGATGGTTTTAGATGGATACATCTTATCATTTTAAGGAAAGTCCTATTTATTCCTATGTTCTCTAGTGTTTTCGGTAGGAATGGTTATTATAGTTTGTCGAAAGCTCTTTCTGGATCTATTGAGATAAGATCATTTCTGTTGGACTTTTTATTGATATGATCAATTATGCCAATAACTTTCCTGACACTGAAGCAACCCTGCATTCCTGGTATAAATCCCACCAGGTCATAGTAAATGATCCTTGTGGTATATTGTTGTAGTCTCCTTGCCAGTATTTTATTTAACATTTGTACATCAATATTCATTAGGGAAATTATTCTATAGTTTTCTTTCTCTGTTTTTGTTCTTCCTGGTTTAGGTATCAGAGCCATATTTGTGGCATAGGAAGAATTTGGTAGATCTCCTTTTTTTGTCTATTTTCCCAAGTAGTTTGGATAGTACTTAATATAGGATATTAATTTTTCTATAAATGTTTGGTAGAATTCACTGGTGAATCTATCTGGCCCCGGGGATTTTTTTCTTAGGGAGTTCATTGATGGCTTCTTCAATCTTTCTTTCTGAGTTGGGATTATTTAAGTATTCTATTTCCTGTTCTGTTAATCTGGACAATTTACATTTTTTGGAAATAGACATTCATTTTATTCAGATTGTCAGATTTATTGGCAGATAATTGGGCAAAAAAGCTCCCAATAATTGCTTTAGTTTCTTCTTCATTGGTGGCAAAGCCATACTTTTCGTTTTTGACACTACTGATTTGATTTTCTCCTTTTTTTTTTTAAACCCTTACCTTCCGTCTTGGAGTCAGTACTGTGTATTGGCTCCAAGGCAGAAGAGTGGTAAGGGCTAGGCAATGGGGGTCAAGTGACTTGCCCAGGGTCACACAGCTAGGAAGTGGCTGAGGTTGGATTTGAACCTAGGACCTCCCGTCTCTAGGCCTGGTTCTCAATCCACTGAGCTACCCAGCTGCCCCTGATTTTCTTCTTTTTTAAAGCAAATTGACCAATGGTTTGTCTATTTTCTAGTTTGTTTTTCCATAAAACCAGCTTCTTGTCTTATTTGTTAGTTTAATAGATTAGAACACTGGGCTAAATAGGCAATGCAGGGAAAAAATAGGCACAAATATAAAGGCCTTATGCATGAGTTTATAAAATTGGCTTCACGAGGACAAGATAAGATGAAAAAGATCTAAGGATCCTTGTGATGTCAAGGACGCAAAGCTGAAGAAGAGGAAGCTAATATCCTTCCCATATCTATAGGGCTTGGCCTTCACCCAGGAAATGGTCTCTGAAGTATCTGGAATATTCTGCCTTCTCTCAGCATAGACTCAAAAATGTCCTTGATGAGGCCATCTGGGCCCTCTTTTGCCCCCCAGCCCACCCAACAGCAGAAATACTTCAAGCTACAATGGGGAGTACTCTTGGTGCCCATTCATTCCTCCCAGATTCTTTTATTTCAAGATCTGGGGCCTTTTGGGTCAACGAGCCAGCCTTCTCCAAATGGTGTCCCTAAGCAAATGGATGATCACCTGGTCGTTGATCTCTTGCCTTCCAAAGACGTTTCTGGGGCAAGATCATATTTTCTCCGCTCTCTGCTTGAAGGAGTCCAAGAGAAGACCAATAAAAGCAGGGTTCCAGGGGACAGCAGGCTTCATCTGAAGTCCACAGTGTGACGTAGTAGTCAAAAAAAGATCACATTAGCACAGTCACAGACTAAGGAGATGATTGCCCTTTTGCCTGGCCAGACAAATCTAGAATAATTCTGTCCACCACATTTTAGGGAGGATAATAATAAACTGGAGAGCACTCAGAGGAAGGCAACTTCACACACAGTAAGCACTTACTTAAATACTGGTTGAAAGTTTTTTAAATCATTTTCAGGCATTTATTATCATAATCATATTAACGGGCATTTATTTTTTCTCCATTCACCTCCTCATTGAAAAAGAAAAATTAAGTGCTTATGACAAATATGCCTGTCAGGCAAAACAAATTCCCACATTGGTTGTGTCCAAAAATATATCTCGGGTTGCATCCTGGGTCTCTCACCTCTGCCAGGACTTGGGGAGCCGCTTTCCTTGTGCTCTGGAATTGGGGGTGGTTTTTGCTCTCATCGGAGTTCTTAAGTCTTTCAAGATTATTTGTGTTTACCATTTTGCTGTCCTTGAACAAATTGTTCTCCTGGTTCTACTCACTTCCCTCTGCATCAGTTCTTACAAGTCTTCCCAGGTTTTTCTAAAACCATTCCTTCACCGTTCCTTACAGCACTGTCGTATTCCATCACATGCGTGAGCCACGACTTGTTCAGCCATTCCCCAATGGATGGGCACCTCTTCCAATTCTCGCTACCATTAAAAGAGCTTCTCTAAATAGTTTCGATCCTTTTCTTCTTCTTTGATAGAGCTAGAAGGACCTGAGAAGTCAGCTAGTCTAACATCTCCATTTTACAGATGAGGAAACTGAGGCATGGAGAAATTAAGTGATTGGCCCACAGATATCTAGGTAGTAAATAACAGAACTGGGATTCAAACCCAAATCCTCTAAATTTTTTTCTCATTGTTCCACACTGAGGACATAGGAGTCTGCCCTCTCATGTGATTATGGGCCTCAGTTTCCTCATTTGAAAAATATGGCAGTTGGATCAGATGAGCTCAAAAGTCCCTTCTAGTTAGGAATAGACACCCTTCTTTGACTGTGGGGGCCAGGCAGGAAAAAGGACTGCATTTTTTTTTTGTCATTCTTATGTCTTTCTCCTACCACTGAGTCCAGGGACCAGCCCAGAAAAAGTCTTCAGACTTTCCCATTGAATCCTGAAGGAGGAGAGATGCATTATTATCAAATAGGGTTTAAAAGCCAACAAAAGCTGGTCTTATCTCTCAGGGAGGACTTCTCCTCACTTGAGTCTGAGGTGGGAGGGTAGGTAGGACATCTCTTTGGCTCAGCAAAAATGCAAATGATATCCTCCCTCCTCCCCTAAATTAATTAATCTAGCTGGTAGCTGGGACTCCAGGGCAGCTGCAGCCTTTCTTTTTTAGTCCCCCAAATCCACCATAAAAACTAAAGATTAAATGGGAGAGGGACAATGCAGGACACTTGGAGAAAGCTTTAGAATTCAGGCATCTAGAACCCTGGGCTCCATACTCAGGAATTTGTTGTGTGACCTTGATCAAGTCACTCCTCTCTGAAGCTTACTCCTCTCATCCTCAAAGATAGTGGTTGGACTAGGTGACCTCACAGGTCCACTCCAGCTCAGACGCTCTATGATTTCCTTCCCGTTGGGTTGTTTCTACGCTGTGCCAACAACACTGAGTCCAAAGCCAGGGGTCCAGAGACTTACTTCTCCACCCTCCACCCCCATTTCCAGGAAAAGACAGAGCTAATTTTCCTGGAGGCTTTTGGGAAAATACGCTGTGACTTTCCTGGGGAGCATCTCTCAGAGATAGCCCAGGTATACTAATGGCTCCCAAGACAGAGAAAACCTATGCTGGCCACAGGGTGGCACCCCTACCCAACAATAATAATGGTGTGGGGTGAGGCTAAAGGGACCACAGACCACAGAAGCCTGGAGTTTGAAGAGGTCTCGGCAATTACAGGATCTTTGATGTAGAGTTGGAAGGAATCACCTAGGCCAATCCTTTCATTTTACAGAGGAGGAAGCTGAGGGAAAGTGACTTACCCAAGGTCACTTAGCTAGCGAAGACTACAGCTCTTGCCTCTTGACTACAAAACAAGTGTTGTTTCCAGGTCACAAGAGACAAGAACACAGAATCTCCATCCTGGATCAGACCACCAAGTCCAACCCTGGAGCCAGATGGAATCAGTCCATTCTTTCTCCCCTCTGATGGTCTTTAAGACTTTTGAAGACGATGGTCATGACCTCCAGAGTATCTGAGTTAGAAAAGATCTTATCGAGTACCTGTCTACAAAGAAGTATTTCCTCCATAACATTGCTTTAAGTGGCTATCCAAGCACCATTTGAGGATCTTAAATGATGAAGAACTTACTCCCTTTCCAGGCAGACTATTGCACTTCAAGAGAGTGTTGGGAAAAGGTAGCTAGGATCATGGGGGCATGGAATTCCAGAGCTGGGAAGGGCAAAAGGGACCATTTAGTCCAGCTTGCTCATGTTACAGAGTGGGAAACTAAGGGTAAGAATAGGGGAGTGACGATTAAGAGCACAGAGTCGTTTTGTACAAGGTAGGACTAGAACCCAAGTCCCTTGACCCCCATTGCCTAGCCTTTACCACTCTTCTGCCTTGCAACCAATACATAGTATTGACCCTAAAATGGAAGATAAGGGTTTAGAAGGGGAAAAAACAGGTCAGCAAAACTAACTAAAGTCAAGCAAGTCCAACATTATATGCAGTATCTACCCATAGTCCCTAGCCCTGCAAAGAAGGTAAGCAGGCACATTTGTACCTCTCTTCTTTGGAGCTCCAGTGACTTCGTAACCACTAAATGCGAGGGTCTTCTCTTGGGTCTCGCTTGGTCTCTTGAAGGACTCTGTAGTGCTCACCCTGTTGATCATCCTGTTTGCCACCCGCCCACACTTCCCTGGGCGCTCTCTCTTCCCTTATCTCTTCCCTCATCATCGAGCCTTTTCCCAGCTCTCCTAATCTAAGACAGACATCCTCTCTGGGCCCTTTTCTCTCCCCATTCCACATCTTACTGATTTCTTCTGTTCCCAGGATTGCAAATACAGTCACAGAATCTGCTCTTTGGAAGGGACCAGCGAGATCATCTAAGCCAACCCAGCTCCTCTTTGCAACTTCCAATGATTGCTGCCTGGGGTGGAGCAGAACAAGTCCCTGAGTCAGGCTTTCCCAGCCCTGGAAGATAACTATCGCCCACGCCCAAGTGATCATTCTTTAGTTTCTCAATTTCTTCAGTCACTAATCAATGGAGAAGCCCTTATTAAATGCCTCCCTTGTTTGCCAGCACTCTGGTAGACATTCTGGTATTCCTCCTCAGAACACGCGTAAATACCCTGAAGAGTTTAACGATTGGCTCTTGACCTGCTAAGAACTGCTTCCAGCCCACTGGTGTTTATGTCTTTAAACTTCTACATGTTAAATGTTCTACGCATGCTGGGTTCTATGGTTCTACCACAGCAAAGTTCCGGGATTCCACTTGGTTCTAAGAGGCTCTTGTTCTAAAGTTCTTCGTTGTTCTAAGGCTCTATGATTTCTCTGTAGAGACAATATCTCTAGCCTCCATATTTTTGCACAGGCTGGTTCCCATGCCTAGAATACATTTCTTCTTCACCTCTGCTCCTGAGCTCCCCTTGTTTCCTTCCCAATGCAGCTCAATAATCACCTTCTATTCTCCAGTTTCCCAGGACCTCCAGCCATCAGTCTCCACATATTAATATTGAATATCCCTTTTTGTACCCATTTGTTTTCCCCAACAGAGTGTAAGTTCTTTAGGAGAAGGAAGGGCTTCCCTTCTGTCTTTGTATCCTCCATACTCAACAAAACGCCCAGGACACCGTCAATGCTCAGTAGATGCTTGTTGATTGACCGAGTGGTGGGCGAAAAACTCCGATGCTTTGTCGTTTCTCTCCCAGCTTGATGTCAGGTCTTGCATCCTTGGACGCCAAGACCTCCAGCCGCTTGGGAATCCTCACGGTGGCCTACTACCTCTGGACCACCTTTGTCGCCGTGATTGTGGGCATCGTCATGGTCTCCATCATCCACCCTGGTGGTGCAGCTCAAAAGGAAACCACTGCCCTGAGTGGGAAGCCCATCATGAGCTCGGCCGATGCTCTGCTGGACCTCATCAGGTAATTTCATTTCTCCGTCATCGTCCACTCTTAGTTTGGCTCCCAAGAGGGGGCTCCTTTCTCATCGGCCCCAGTGACCCAACAGGAGTCTCTGGTCCTGGCTTAAGGGGGGGGGGATTGAAGGGGGACCTGCCTAACAGCTTCCAAAGGAAAATAAGTCCCTTCTCCATTATCTGTGTGTCTGAGCTGTGTGACCCTGGGAAAGTCACTTAACCCCAGTTGCCTAGATCTTACCATTTTTTTACCTTGGAATCAATACTTAGTATCAGTTCTAAGACAGAAGGTAAGGGTTCAAAATTTTTTTGAAAGGGAAAAGGAGAGGCAGATGACATCTACTCACATTGCTAGCCAGAGTTGGCAGTCTCAGCATGCTGTACCAATTCCCATGGACAGTGATGTCCAAGCCCTGGCAGATGGGACACTCGAGTATAGAACTTTCTTTAAGGGGGAGGCTAGAGGCCATTCATTGGGCTGCACTAATTCCCAAAGACAAGCCAGCCTGCTTACTTCATCCTGTTCAATTCTGGGTCCAGAACCTCATAAATCTGAAGTCTCTTTCCAAATAGACCAACCCGATGGGTTCTCCATCTAACTGCATAACACAGTCTGGACAACAGGCATTTATCCGCTTGGTTTTTCCCATGTGGATAGTTAAGCCAAACTCCTTTGAGAAATCATAGGTCACATTTAGAGGCTCGGCGAGGTTCCCACACAATTCAATCAGCACAATATCTTCCAGACAGGAGCGTCTAGAGGGCTTCCCGCTCTAACAAGAAACCCTGCTTCCCTTGGACTCTGCCCTGGGTCTCTTCCCTGGCAGGCTTCCATGTCCCTGATTTATAAGTCACTTGATAGCCATAATCAGAGTCTCTGAACTCTGTTATCTCTGTTATTACATCTTTTACATAACACATACTATATGCCAAGTACTCTGTCAAGCTCTCCAATGCTTATCTCCTTTGATCCTCACCACAACCCTGAGAGCACTGCTATTATGCCTATTTTACAGCGTATAAGAAAACGGAGATATCCGGGGTATAAGTGACTTGCCCAGAGTCATGCAGTTGTCAAGTGTCTGAGGTCAAGACTTGAACACAGGTCCTGCTGATTCCAGGGCCCACATTATCCATTGCACAACAAATTGCCCTGTGCAGCCTCCATTATAGCTTTGACTTAGTTTCTTTTCCTATATTTGTTTTCTTTGGGGCTATTTTTACTTCCTGCTAGTGTTTAAGTAGAAATTATAACCATTGTTCCTAGTGAAGAAAAAAGTTCTTTCATTAACTCTTTGCAGACCTTTTCCATGTCTTATGTCTGTGTCTTCCTTCCAGGTTCATCCTGACATACCTTCAAGGTGATTTTGTTTGGTTGGGTCTTTCTCTAAACTAATTTTTCCCTCCTCTGCTTCTTGCTATTTGATGAGGTGATACTTTTTTATTTATCTTCCTCAGTACTTCTCTATAAGATTTAACAAACTACATTATAGTCTACATTTGTGTTTACCTTGATTAGTGTCTCTCTGTATAGTTAGGAGATTAACCATTTGCCAGCAGAGGAGGTTATTAGGCTCTTTGGGTCTCCTTGCTGTGGCATTTGACTTACATCCATTAAACTTCTTTAGGAAAGGGTCATAATCAGTGTCAATGTCCATTCCTCTATCCATTTCCCATTTTTTTAGCATTAACCTACTACTATTTAAATATATCATTTTGGAGTTCTTTTCATTAATAAGAACATATTTTGTTCCTATTTTTATTCTTTCCTCAATTAACAAACTCTTGCTCTAACAAGCTGGAGTGTATACACAAACAAAATTGGGGATATGATCTTTGGCTACATAGGCTCTAAAAAGAGGGAGCTGGTTGACCCATTGTCGTACATCTTGGAGTACTGTGTCCTTTTGGGGGGGCACCACAATTTAGGAAAGGCATGGATAAGCTAAAGAACATCCAGAGGAAGGCAAGAAAAATAATGAAGGTCCTAGAAATGGTGCTGTACAAGGATTAGTTGAAGGAACTGAGGATGGTCAGCCTGGAGAAGAGGACTCAGTGCTGATATGTCAACTGTCCTCATGCAATAAAGGTCTCTCAAGTGGAGGAGGGTTCAGTCATGTCAAGGAAAACATTTTCACAATGAGAGCTGACCCAAGGGGGACTGCCATGGAAAGCAAGAGGTCAATTTTCCCAACACTTCAGGGCACTGAGGGAGGCACAGAGTTTAGATAAGACAATCCCAGCCCACATGGAGTAGCTGGCAAAAGGGGGCTAAGACAGCAATACAGGAAATAGAAAATGATTAAAGGGGTACAGCTCTGATTCCTGTGAGATGCTCTCAGAGGAGGGAAGGACCAACGCTGGCTGAGAGGGTATTTAACATTCATCCCCAATGAAGTGAAGGAGAGTCTTCACCCTTGAGCTGCTTAACATTTTTAGTAGAGATTTAGATAAAGACATAGATGTAGGCTCGTTCTCAGATCTACCGATGGCACAAAGTAAAGAGGGAGACCCAATGCCCTGGGTGATGAGGCTGAATCCAGGAAGGTCTTGACAAGCTATGTATAGCGTCAGGCAGAATGCAGTAACGTGAAGTATTATTGTAATATCTGTTAGATACTATAAACGAGCTTAAGTTCAAAATGTTATTGCCCTTGGCAACCATATCTCTCCACTTGGTGAGTATGCCAAGCTACTAAAGTGCGCTTTGGGCACATTTAATCTTCCTATGGTAAATGATTTAGATCAGTTAAACTTTAATCAATTAA